>NW_024429187.1:13392184-13452184 GCF_017639785.1 Mesocricetus auratus
TTACTGATGTCATTGGTCTTAATTTGCATTTACAGGTAACTGTAATATTGAATGTTTTTTCATATTCTGACTAGTCATTGGTTTTGTTTTTTTCCAATATGTATATTAATAGATATACAAGTCATTAGATAAGTAGCTTTTTCTGAATTTTGATTTAAAATTTTTTTACTTATTTGTATTACTGGCAATTGAACCCTTGTCCTGTTTTTTTGTTTGTGTCATTGGCTGTGAATGCTGTGGACAAGCACTCCTTTCTGTGTTACCCCAGCCTGCCCACCCAGAGCCCGGAGTCCCCACCACTGAGACACATGCCCAGCCCAACTCTGATGCCACAGCATGCCTGTAGAGGCCAAAGGACAATGTTTTAGAGTCAGTTCTCTCTCTCTCTCTCTCTCTCTCTCTCTCTCTCTCTCTCTCTCTCTCTCTCTCTCTTTTTCTCTTACTCATCATCAAACTCTCACAATAGTACCTCTACTCCCTGAGACATCTCACCAGCACCCCTAACTCTGTTACTGTTTAATACCCAGGACATGAAGCTGTTTTTTATTTCCCAGTAACATGTTCTGTGCTGTGAAGATGTTCACTGTAAGCGTGTGGCATCATTGATAATGAGCACTGCAGTTCTGATCATGGTAGACAGGCTTTTGATTTTTAGCAACCAATTAAGTGTACAGCCTTTGCCTGAAAGTCACTGCATTGTCTGTTACTCAAAAAGCTGTCAGGATGGTTTCCCTCACTACAGGGACTCTGAGATATTTGGCTACATCTCATAGCACAGTTGGCAGCAGCAGGGACAGTGGCCTTTGTCTGTCTGCCTTGGTACATGAATGTCCCAGACTCTGCAGCTCCCCCTCTGCAAGAGAATGCAAAGTCGAATGCAAACAGGGGGCCATTGTCTGACTTGTTTTGCCATATGGAAAATATGGAAATCGCCGCTACTCATTGTGAACCACCTGTGGAAATAAGTTTGCAGTCCGAATGCTTCATCATAGATGGGGCTTGGAACTGACGTGTCTGTTGTTCACATCACGTCTGCGGCATATGCCGGGTTGGTAGTGCCGAGGAATTCTGGGTTTGTATTTTGGGGTTGTGTGGCCTTGAGAAGCTCTATAGAGACTTCTGGAAGCATTGGCCACTGTTTGCAAGCTGGGAGGAGAAGTCTGTGTCTGCCTGCAGTGAGCACAGATTCACAAAGCTAAGAGGTCTCCAAGGCATGGTGGCTCACAACCATAACCCCAGCATTGTGAGGCTGAGGGTAGAAAGTCTGCAGTTTGAGGCCGCCAAGCTGGGCGGAACAGTGTTCCAGGCTAGCCCGAGCTAAGTAGCAAGACCCCCCTCCCCCACCACTACCAAAAGCAAAACGAAGAGTTCTGGGCTAGAGAAGGCTCAGTTGGTGAAGGGCTTGCTCTGAAAATATGAGGATGGCAGTTGGAGCTTCCGGTACAAAATCCAGGCATGGTGATGCATGCTTGTAATCCAAACGGGGGTGGTGATGAGCTGGGAGGGACGATAGAGGGCACTTGGTTGGGGCGGGGTGGCTGGAGGAAGGGACAGTGGTGGGAGTTTGTGTGTCAAACCGGTGAGATCCGGGTTCGGTGAGAGAACCTGCCTCAAAATCTCGGGTGGAGAGTGAATCAGGGGGACGCCTGTTGTTCTCTGGTCTCTGCATTCACATTCCTGAGAGAGGGGTTGTTTTCCTATTCTTAGCTATGATTCAGAGTATGGGCTACCAAGCCAGGTGGTGGTGGCGCACGCCTTTAATCCCAGCACTCGGGAGGCAGAGGCAGGCGGATCTCTGTGAGTTCGAGGCCAGCCTGGTCTACAAAGCTACACAGAGAACCTCTGTCTTGAAAAAAAAATAAAACAAAACACAACAGAACACAAAAAAAAAAAAAGCAGACCCAAAAAAAAAAAAAAACCAGAGTGTAGGCTACCGACTAACGTATTACCACGTATAGAGTTGAATAGTTGTTTCCCAGATTTCCATTATTTGAGGGATAAACTCTAAAAGACTGTAACTGTCAGGCATGGAGATTATAGGCATCAGAAAGATGATTTTGTTTTATATTGCTTTGGTTTTGGTTGTTTTGTTTGTTGTTTTAGTCTTTTGTTTTGTTTTTGAGACAGAGTTTCTCTGTGTAGCCCTGACTGTCCTGGAACTCACTCTGTAGACCAGGCTGGTCTAGAACTCAGAGATTCACCTGCCTCTGCCTCCCGAGTGCTGGCATTAAATGTGTGCGCCACCGCCGCCCAACTCAACACTTGACCTTTTTAAATGAGACTCTAAAAGCCAGAAGGGCCTGGACAGATGTTCTACAAACTCTTAAGTTCTGGGATTAAAGTCATGTACTTTCATATTGCTTTTGAGTTGGGGGGGGGTCTCCCTTTGTAGCCTAGGCTGGCCTAGAACTTGTCGTCCATCTGCCTGTGTTTCTGTATGTGTGTGTTTCGACTGTGCATGTGTCCGTGCACCACGCTTGCGCCTGGTGCACACAGAGGCAGAAGAGAGCATCAGATTTCCCGGACCTGAGTTACGAGTGGCTGTGAGCAGTCACGTGGGTGCTGGGACCAAACCGGGTTCTCTGTGAGAGCTGCGTCCCTACAGCCTCATAGAAAGACATTCTCGATTTCAGAGCAGTGTCCCAAAGTCTAAACTTCATGGTTGAGGAGTCATTGCCTCTGCCCTGTGGGGATCAGTGTTCTCACAGTCCAACTCCACCTAGAACCCCCACTTCTAGGGTTCCGTCAGAGGCACAAAGGGAAATTCCCACAGTAGTAGGAGTTTGCATTAAATGGTCCCCGTAGCAGCTTTGTTTGGTTTTGTGTTTTCAGTGCATGAGATGGAATCCTAGCATCATACGCGCTTGTCAATGGCAGACAAGTGTTCTACCACTGAGCTACACCCGGTCCTGATTTTCTATTTTCTTTTTAAATTGTGTGTGTGTGTGTGTGTGTGGGTATATATACTTATGTGCACACAAGTGTTGTGGTACTCGTGTGGAGGTCAGAAGGCAGCTATTTGGAGTCAAGTACTTTCAGACAGGCTTTGTGTGTTTACACGTATGAGTATGTGTGTGTTCATGTGTGTGCATGTATGCATGAGTATGTGTGCAAGAGTGTGCATATGTATGTGTATGATGTGTGTGCATGCATGCATTAGTATGTATGCATGAGTGTGTGTATGGGTGTGTGTGTGTGTGTGAGAGAGAGAGAGAGAGAGACCTGTCCTCCTCCACCTCTTCTCTACTTTACTGTTTGAGACAAGTCTCTCACTGACCCAGGACTCCCAGTTTGGCCAGACAAGCTGCCCAGCAAGCCCAGCGATTCTCCTGTGCTGCCCCCAGCACAAGGATTACAGTGTGTACCATCTTCTCGTATGGGTGCTGGGGTCTGAGCTCGGGCTCTCATGCCTGAGAGGCAAGTATTTTGCTGAAGGAGCGGCCTCTGCAGCCTTGAGTGGGCTGTCGTGCTTATTTGCCTCCTTTTCTTCTATTCGTTTAACTTTCAAACTGTTCGTTTCTTTAAATGTGTACTGGTTTCTAGATTAGAAAAGTATCCTGTGTGTATGAGTGTCTCGCTTACAGGTATGTACATGCACCACGTGTGTGCATTGTGCCTGAGGACTTCAGAAAAGGACACTGGGTCTCTTGGAACTGAAGTTACAGTTGTGAGTTATTGTGTAGGTGCTGGGAACTGAACCTAGGTCCTCTAGGAGGGAGCAGTGGGTGCACTTAACCACCGAGTTCAAGATTCATTCATTCATTCATTCCTATGTGTGCCTAAATGAGTGTATGTTCATGTGGGAACACTTGGAGGCCAGAAGAGCGTGTTGGATCCCTCAGAGCTGGTGTTGAAGGGGTTTGTGGGATGTCCAGCTTCTTACGTGGGCGCTGGGATCCAAATTCCAGTTCTGATGCTTGCACGGCAAGTGTGCTTAACCGCAAATCCATCTCTCCTCTGCCCTCAGCACTAGCCTAAAGTAGAATGTATTTCTCCCCGGTATGAAGTTGGGGAATCTCCTCCTCATTTCATGCGTGAAGAGTCTAAGGGACGAGCAAAGTTGGAAAAGAGGGACAGAGATGAGGAAGAAAGAAATGAGGTCATATTCGCATGTAGCTCTTTCAGGGCACATCATATAATCATATAAAGAAGACGTAGACACATTCAAGCACAAAAAGAAATCGCATAAACTAGGTGAAGCACCCCTGCAGCCCACTGGGCTTGAACGCTCTCCACACCCAGAGAAGCGAGGGCAGGCATGGTGTATGCATGTCTGTCATCCAGTCCTCTGGAGGTGGCCAGGGGATCAGGCATTCAAGGCTAGTTTAACCCTAACCCAGGAACAACGGCATTTTTAGCATTAGTTACAGTTGGCAGATGCCATCCTGCTAAACCAAGGCCACGATTTTCTGACTATGTATGCTTTAACTTTCTAGAAACTTACATCTATATGCATGCATGTACACAGAGGGGACAACTTGTAGGGGTCGGTTCTCTCCTTCTGCTGTGTGGGATACGGGGCAGCAAGTCGTCAGCCTTAACAGCAAGTGCCCTTGCCGTTGGTCCGGCTCGGCGGCTCCCGGAACATTTAACAGACATTATGATGGCCTCTGCGAGTCTCTACAAACTCCTTTGTCCAGTGTTAAGTCATCCGGCTCCCTGCTCACAGTCTGGATTTTACTTCTAGGTCAAACAGTGAGGTAAACACAAGGACAGGGTTATAGTTGCAAGTGAGCTCCCTTAAAGAACAGTGGTGGAAACCGGCTGCTTTCGGCCACTTTAGGCTATGGGCACGTTCTCAGGCCTGGGACATCTTGTGCTTCTGATTGTACTATATCCTGTCTTTCAATGCGCTCCACCGTTGTCTCACAACAGGGTTCCTTAGACGAGGAGTCGCCTCACTCTGGTCCCCTGTCCTGCACAGAGGGCCGTCAACTTCTGTGGAGGAAATTGGTAAGCATGAGATTTTTTTGTATTTAACTACTTAGGTAACAACTGTGACTCGACTATCATATCAAAATAAAATTGGCATTCAAACCAGACATGGGGGTTTCAGGAGGCAGAAGCCAGCTAATCTCTGTGAGTTCGAGGACAACCTTATTTCTATAGTGCGTTCTAAGTCAGCCAGGACTGCACAGCATGACTGTCTCAAAGCAGAAACACCCTAACCTTTACAGAAAGGAAAGAAATAAAGATAGATAGGGCTGGAGAGATGGCTCAGGGGTTGAGAGCTCTGGCTGCTCTTCCCGAGGACCTGGGTTTGAGTCCCAGTACCCACATTGGCAGTGCACAACCAGCTATAACTCCATTTCCAAGGGATTCAGCACCCTCTTCTGGCCTCCTCGGGTACTGCACTCCCATGGCGTGCACACATAGATTCAGGCAAAACACCCGTATATAATAAAATGACTTGAAAAAGATTATTCGGTTTGTATGAAAAAGCTGAGGGATCTAGATATGCTACTCACATACAAAAGATCACCAGACGGACAATGGATCCCTTCCTTCCTTCCTTCTTGGTTATGCCGTCTGGTGTAAGAGGCAGTAATACTGCCTTTGATTACAGAACCTTGAGGAATTATGTAGCTGGGCTTGCCCACCCCTTCCCGAAGCCTTGTTCTGCCTCAGTGGGAACTGGGCTCGCTCTGGCTCTGTGAGTGACAGGGACTGAACGCTGGGGCCTCACACATTGCCAAAGGCTATGCCTCTTTACTTCCTATTCTGAGACAGGGCCACACGGCGTTGCTCAGGCTAGCCCTGCACCCACTTAGTGGCCCAGGAAAATCTGGAGGGTGAGACGTTCCTGCTTCTACCCCCCAGACGTTATGACGCCAAGCCTGCACCTCCAGGCCAGACCCGAACACGCATTCGGATTTGTGCCGCAACTCTGGATAGAAGTCTGAAAGCCTGGGACCTGTCACGTCCTGCCCTACTTTTTCTATGACATTTTATTTATTTTTATTTTATGTGGGCGGGCGCTTAGCCGGCATGAAAGTCTGTGCACTGCATGTGTGTAGTACGCACGGAAGCCAGGAGAGGGCGCTGGATCCCCGGGCACGGGAGTTAAAGATGGTTGTGGGCCACCATGTTGGTGCTGGGAACCCAAACCTGGGTCACCCGTAAGAGTAGCCGGCGCCCTGCTGAACTAGCACCTGTCACCCGTTTCTTTTCTCTTTTTAAAGTTTTTAAAATTAATTTAGAATCTCATGTGATGTATTTTGGCCATATTCCCATCCCCCCAGCCCCCCCTCAGGTCCACCCCCACCACTCTGGCCATCTAACTTCATGTTCGTTCTACCCTGCCCCTGCCACAATGAGTTTTTGCTTTGTTTTGTTTTTGTTTTTTAAGCTGAAGGAATTATCTTGAGAACTGTGGGTGGGGTGGCACTTTCCTTTAGGCGTTAATGATGCCGGTTTTCTGTTCAGAAGCAGTCCTGCCTCAAACCACAGAGAAGGCAAAAAGGAAGCCTTTGCCAGAGACCCCTGACCTGGAAGGAATCTCGCCAGTGTTCGCCTCTGCTGGGTGAGTGTGGACACGCCCCTCCCCACTCCTGCCCGGGAGGGGTTTCTTGAAAGAGACAAAGATTAATAGCAACGACTCCTGTCCAGGGATATTTGTCTACAGATTCAATCAATATTACCCACTCTAAACCAGGTACCATTGCATATAATTAAGAACAGCTCCTTAAACAACAAGACCTGAGCTCAGATAACATTTCCACAGATGGTGGGAGAGATGAAGTAGGCAGGGGAAGCTTTGGCATCATGGTGAGAGAGTTCTGATGGGCGGATGTGAACAGGAGAACCAGGACCCCAGAGAGAAGGAGGAACATGCAAGCTGCACCTTTGTCTGTGGAGCCAACGCTTACAGAGTGGATTTAGAGGAGTTCCTGGGAAATGCAGAGAAAGCCGTGAGGGTAGGGGCCTGGCAGCCAGGCCAAAGGTAAAAGACCTGCTTCCTGAGAACGGCTGGAGCCAGACAGCAGCCACACTGTGTGATGATGGAGACAGACAGCAGCCACACTGTGTGTGATGATGATGATGGAGACAGACAGCAGCCACACTGTCTGTGTGTGACTGTGGACAGAGCCTCGTGTGTTCTGAAAGGACAGAAGACAAATTTAAGAAGGGACATAAAGAAAGTGGTTTGTGGATCATTTAAACAGACCAGGATCGTCTGCTACCCACAGGATATCGAGCTACATTGGTGTTTTAAGCCGGTTTGTTTTATTCACTGAAACCATCAGCAGAACGCCGCCCTCATGGTGGAATCATGGCTGCATCCTGTGTTCCAGCGAGCCTGATAGCTTCATTGGTTCTCTCCACGGTACGATAGGATGGTGCTGGTGCAGTTTACATTTTCCTGTATTGACTTTGTGGGAACGGAGACAGATTATGCCGGAGAATGCTCTACCACAAAACTGCTTCCCTGGCTCTCAGCCCATCTTTTTATTCATTAAAATTGTATTTCATGTATGTGGTTGTTTTTCCTGAAGGTATGTAAATGCACCGCATGTGTACCTGGTGCCCAAGGAGACCCCCCCAGAACTGGACTTACAGAGGGTTGGGAGCCATTGGCTGCTGGGAGCCAACCCTGGGGGCTCTTTAAAAGCAATGCACACTCCTAAGCACCATGTCTCCTGCCTGTAGTCCTCATTCTGAAGATGAAGAAACAGAAACATCAAATGTGATTTGCCTGAGACCATGTGTCTCTTTGTATATAATCAAATTAGGGCTCTGAGTGGAAAAGTTATTTATCTACAGTCTCACAACCTGCATGAGGCAAAGCCAGGATCTGAACCAAGATGTTGTGATTTAGTAGAAAACCTGCATTTTTTTAAGAAAGTTAAACTTGGCATCTTCCTGTGCCCCGAAATACAACAACCAAAAGGAGTGGTTTGCCTTCACAGCCTGTTTCCTGCAACACTTCTGGAGGTCTCTGACCACAGTTTCCCATAGCTTTCCCCTGAGGAGTCTGCAAGATTGTTCTGAAAGGTCAGAGAGTAAATAGTTGAGGCCTTTTGAGCCTCGTGGTTCTAATACAACTTCGCTTAGGAAAACAGGTCTCTGGTTGAACGCTGCCTGCTGCCTGTGGACGGTGTACCTGCTTGTGGCTCTGTGGGCAAAGGTTTTCCTTTACCCGCAGCTCAGTTTATCTTGTTGTTGCTGGTTTTCAGTGGACACTGGCTATTTCTACCCCCATGCGACTAAGCCTCTGGGGGCTCTAGGATAAAGTGGTAATAGAATCAGACTGACTGTCACTTTTTCAGACACGGCACAACCAATCTCTTGGGGGTGAGAAAGAGTTTAATCTTTAACACAATTTGAATGGGAAGTTCACCTCTACCCTCGTTCCTTCCTGCCACAGATGCCTTGTATCTTGATGGCCTCACAGCAATTCCAGGGCTAGAACTGACATCCGTCCCGTGTGTCAGAGCACCAGCCCATGCTCCGTGTGAAAGGCCTCGGGAGCCGGTGGATGGAGCTTTGGATGTGACGAGAGGACCCCAGTAAGTTAGGTCACGGCTGTCTCACCCTCTCCTGCATTTTATCTGATGTTATTACCCCTCGCTGGTTTTTGGTGGGGTTTCTCCAGCTCTCTGAGGAGCCATACTTTAGAATCCAGATATTGTGCCTTGGGATTCCACGAGACTGCTTTGTGGGACACACTACATGTTTACGGCAAAGGAGACTGAGATGAGTCACGGACACTGTTCGTGTCTGTTGCTCTGCACCCAGCTTCAAGGCTCCCTGGTCCTCACCTGCCTTTTAAAGTCAGAGGACTGATCTCTGGAACAAGCCTGCACATCTGGGGGGTTGGCCGGGTCGATGCCCCAGTGAGAGCCCTCTCGGCTGCTCCTCAGTGGGAGAAACGACTTTGAATTGCAAATGTCGTATTTTCATTTTTTTTTTTTGGTTGGCTTCTCTGTCCTTAGCAAACTTCTCTCTGAGGGAGAGAGAGGCTTCCTGCTTGACTTGAAGTTGGCTGGACTGGGGGAGGGGCTTTTCACAGAGAGCCACTCTGTTCTGTACCACCAGGTGCCCAGTCCCCGCGGGAGGCTCCATCGTGGGACCAGACCCAGACCCCCTAGGTTGCACCACGATGAGCGAGGACCTTAGTGCAGATGTGAGTATAGATGGAGATCTGTTTCAGCACCGCCATGATCCGGTCCTCTTCGGAGGCTGTTCCTCCTTCCTCTCCTACTTTATAAGAAATGTTATGGGGCATCCTAGAACTCACGCACGTAAGGTAATATCCAGCTTCGAAGCCAGGAAGTTAAAATTCAGTCATTCAGGGGCTTTCTAATCCCTGCATAATATAAATTTGGGTTATGGGCTGAGCGATGTCATGGAGGACCTGGGTTCAATTCCCAGCACCCATTGGATGGATAGCTCACAACCATCCCTAGCTCTGGTTCCAGGAAACATGACGCACTCTTCTGGTCTCTGTGGGCGCTGCATCATGTGCAGGCGAAACAGCCATACACGTAAACGAATCTAAAATAAAAATAAAACAAGTTTTGGGTTGAGTGACTAAGGGAAGAGTTGGGTGGAGGATGATGAGCTTTGTGTTGTATCTTGGTTTTTGTTATTCAAACTCGCTAATGCACTAACAAATCTCTGGTGGCCATGGGGTTTCCAGGAACTGAGATCAGGGCTGATGATCTGCAAGGTATTGGCTCTTACCAGAGAGTACACATTGCCAGAGGCAGGCACGGATGGTACCCTCTGCTAATGACAGTATCACTAAGGGCCCTTAGGTAATCACTCGAGGTCAATGTATGTACTCAGTGTGCCTTCCTTGGCGTTCAGAATCTGCCCATCCATCATTCTTAAAACTCTCACAGCGAACAATTAGCTAGCTTTTTCAGATGTAGTCGCAGAATTGAGAAATGCCACTCCATGGGGACACTTTGATCACTCCTCCCCACCCGCACCCCATATACCCATTTAGTCCTCCGTCCCCACATTCCATCCCTAGGCAGACAGCAGCCCTCCTCTCTGGAGGCCTGCCTCTCACACAGGTCTCTTATAAAGGGAACCAAACACCACTTGGCCTCTTGGGCCTGGCTGCTTCTAATGAGCATTAGATTCAAAAGTTTGGACCTCACTCTGGCTTTTGGATGTTACCTTTCTTTGTCCCTGGCTCACGGACATCTCCTGTCCTGATGGGAACAATGCTTCTGTGGATATTGGTGCGCAGGTTTCTGTGTAGCTGTCTTTGAAAGCCTTTGTGTGTAGGCCCACGAGTGGTACCCTGGTGTTTAACGTCTTGATGACGTACGGAACACATCCCACGGGCTACACTGCCTTGCCTTGCCGCCATCCACGTCTGGTTTCTCCACATTCCCACCAGCCCAGAGAATGCAAAGTGAGACCCCAGCAGGCTTTGATTTGCATTTCCCCAATGAATAATGATGTCCGTCGTCTTTGCATGTGCCTGCTGGCCATGATCTAGTCTCCACGTAAATGTGTCTCCTGAGGTCAGAGGTCTGCTTTCAAAACTGTCCTTCCTTTCCCTGCTCACTTCTTCCTGGTAAGAGCATTTATCTGCTTTCATAGATTTTACATGACATGGTTTCTGGTATACAGCTACGTATATTTTTATACTTAGTAATTTATACTCGATGTCTGTTCATCGGTGCCCTCCTTCCTGAGAGGCCAAGGGCAAGCGAGGAAAGGGACATGAGTCCCCTTTGCTACTACTTAGCATTCTTCTGAAGTTTTAATACAGGAAGTTGACCTTAGCCACTCACAGGATGTTTGGTTGTTAGCAATTTCCCTTTTATCGGGCACTAATTTCACAACAAAGAAGGAAGCAGCGGCATGAGCTGAGCGTCAGGCGTGCCTGGTGCAGGAGAGCATTTCCACACGCCACATTAAACCCCCTCCACCTGCCAGAGGGCCGTGGTCTCTGCTTTGGCAAAGGAGACACCTGGAGCTGAGGGAGTTACATCGCTTGCTAAAGATGACTCAACTAGTAAGTGGCAAACTCGGGTTCAGGTTCAGCTTCCTGTGGCTTCAGAAGAACCTGGGCATTCAGCGTCCCTCTTCAGCCCACTGAGTGTAGGTGCTTCCTTCATTAGGGTCCCCCGCGGCTCACCGAAGGTGGTCTGAGGGCTAAGAGATTACTGCTTGGTGCATCTGGCAGGATCTGCTTATCCTTTCCATGGGGTCTCGGCTAAGTTGTTTCATCTGTGAGATCTTGATAGCCAATGAGAAATCGGCGTCCCCAGAATCACAGTAGAAACATATCCAGCATGCTGCTGGAAGAATGTCTGGGTCCCCTGCAGAGGGTCACCCTACCTTCTTACAGCCCCGGGAAGCTGTCTTAGCCTGCGAGCTGTACAGTGGCCTAAACTACTGGCTCCCCACACTGTCACCCCAGGTTTCTCTTCTCCACACATGCTCTACAGTCTAAGGCTGCCGTGTCCTCCGCCCCTCCCCGCCTTGTCCCCTGAACACTTCACCTGTGAGCATTCAATGGCAAGCTTGTGGTTCTTAGTGTTCTCACGAATGATGAGTACAGGGATTAGAGTAAGTACAAGATAAGCAGCAGAACCCATAATCCACGACCGTCCAAGTACGCAGTGGCGATGCCCTTCTCATCTCTACAACCTCCCGATGAGCTTCTTGCCTCGTACCCAGGCTCTGCGTTGCCTGCCACACCTGCTTCTACCTCTGGTCCCCTCACATCGCCTTGTGGTTGTCTCTGTACCTCAGCCAAACCAGGAGGGTGTACTGTACTGTACTGTCACCATAAATCTCGCAGACCCGTCTGGGGGCGTTCCCCGGGGCACTGTCTCTGCATTTGTCTAAATTCTGTGTGGTTGCCAAGGCTGGCTTCAAAAACCAACTGCTTCTCAAGGCTTTCTGTGATAGCACAAAATGTTGATGCTCACGAGTCTCCACTTCTTGAGGGAGAGATTGCCAGTGACTGGGGGCTTCAAGGTGAGGTTTCCCTGGGCTACCTAGGGTGTATTCCAGAAAAGCCAACTGTGGCCAAAGGGCCTCCCTTTCTGGGCTCTTGCACCCCCTTTTTCTTCTGAGTCCCCAGTGACTCATTTTAAAACGGAAATTAATTAGATTTTTAAACATGTCTTTTTTCCAAGCCGGGCAGTGCGCGTATCACAGTGCCCGAGTAGAGGTCAGAGGGCAACGCGTAGGGGCCGCTTCTCTCCTTCTGCTGTGCGGGTCCCGGAGACCAAACTCGGGCCGTGGGCTAGGCAGTGCGCATCTCGACTACCACTCCCTCTTGCTAGTCCCGACTAGATAGTTTTTAGAAGACTCCTGTAGTTCTCACCGCCTAGAACTCACCACGTAGCCCAGGCTATCCAGAGATTTTGATTGTCCTGCCTCAGCCTGGCGAGGGCTGGGATTCTAAGTCTGCACCCAGCTCACCAGACTCAAGGCCCCGGCTGACTGCACCCTCCCTTTCTTGCCAGCCATATTTTGGTGGCCATTCACCGTATTATTTATTTATTTATTTATTTATTTATTTATTTATTATTTATCTGTCTGTTGGGGGGGTGGAGTAGCTGCGGGCATGCATGTCATGGTACACATGGGAGTAAGCACAGCTTGTAGTCATTCGCCATATTATTTATTTATTTGTTTGTCATCTATTTATTTGTCTGTCTGTTGGGGGTGGGATAGCTGCAGGCACTCACGCCCTGGTCTGCATGGGAGTCATTTCTCTCCATCCACTGTGTGGTCCAGGGACTGCAATAGAGTCGCCAGGCTTGGCAGCAAGCACCTCCACCTGCTGAGCCGCCTTGCTGGCCTCGGTTTCTTATTTTCGTCCTGTGTCAGGCAATAGGCTTGGTGGAGAGCATTAGATGGGGACACGGCAGCAGTTTGTCCTTTTAACCAGAGCGTGAAGCCTCCGCTGTAGATACCAGAGGGATATCGGTATGTGGTCCCTCTTGCCGGGGGGCCCCCAGGCCCTAGCTTTCGGCAGAAAGCATAGTCAGCACTGTCTAGAGTTCCCAGCTCATCTGTGACTTGGGGTCATCAGTCCTATAGAGGGGACCCTTCTTTGACCACTAAGCAGTGTATGCCTGACAACCTGAGACAGCTTGAAGCCTTGCCCTCCCCTGGTGTCACTCTGTCATTGCTGCTGGTGTCACTCTGTCATTGCTGCTGGTGTCCACTCTGTCATTGCTGCAGGTGTCCACTCTGTCATTGCTGCTGGTGTCCACTCTGTCATTGCTGCAGGTGTCCACTCTGTCATTGCTGCAGGTGTCCACTCTGTCATTGCTGCTGGTGTCCACTCTGTCATTGCTGCTGGTGTCCACTCTGTCATTGCTGCAGGTGTCCACTCTGTCATTGCTGCTGGTGTCCACTCTGTCATTGCTGCAGGTGTCCACTCTGTCATTGCTGCTGGTGTCCACTCTGTCATTGCTGCTGGTGTCCACTCTGTCATTGCTGCTGGTGTCACTCTGTCATTGCTGCTGGTGTCCATTCTGTCATTGCTGCTGGTGTCCACTCTGTCATTGCTGCAGGTGTCCACTCTGTCATTGCTGCAGGTGTCCACTCTGTCATTGCTGCAGGTGTCCACTCTGTCATTGCTGCTGGTGTCCACTCTGTCATTGCTGCTGGTGTCACTCTGTCATTGCTGCTGGTGTCCATTCTGTCATTGCTGCAGGTGTCCACTCTGTCATTGCTGCTGGTTTCCACTCTGTCATTGCTGCAGGTGTCCACTCTGTCATTGCTGCAGGTGTCCACTCTGTCATTGCTGCTGGTGTCCACTCTGTCATTGCTGCAGGTGTCCACTCTGTCATTGCTGCTGGTGTCACTCTGTCATTGCTGCAGGTGTCCACTCTGTCATTGCTGCAGGTGTCACTCTGTCATTGCTGCTGGTGTCACTCTGTCATTGCTGCAGGTGTCCACTCTGTCATTGCTGCTGGTGTCCACTCTGTCATTGCTGCAGGTGTCACTCTGTCATTGCTGCTGGTGTCCATTCTGTCATTGCTGCAGGTGTCCACTCTGTCATTGCTGCAGGTGTCCACTCTGTCATTGCTGCAGGTGTCCACTCTGTCATTGCTGCTGGTGTCCACTCTGTCATTGCTGCAGGTGTCCACTCTGTCATTGCTGCTGGTGTCACTCTGTCATTGCTGCAGGTGTCACTCTGTCATTGCTGCAGGTGTCCACTCTGTCATTGCTGCAGGTGTCCACTCTGTCATTGCTGCTGGTGTCCACTCTGTCATTGCTGCTGGTGTCCACTCTGTCATTGCTGCTGGTGTCACTCTGTCATTGCTGCTGGTGTCACTCTGTCATTGCTGCAGGTGTCCACTCTGTCATTGCTGCAGGCTGTAACACAAACAGGGAGGGCTCAGCTAGGTTGCTGCGTTGGGTCCCTCAAGTACAGTTTCAAGATTTATTTCCTAGTTTCCCCCCATGTCCACAGAGGAAGATTCCGTTCTTTCATTATCCAATTTTAGCATAACACAAGATTTTGAAATTGAACCCCAGTGTTGGTGAGAGGGTCTTTGAGTGGGTGTAGGAGCCAGGCAAGGAGAGTCTCGAGGGCTGTCCTTGTAGTGCGTGGGTATCCTGTAGTGCATGGCATCCGTCCTGTCGTGTGTGGGCATCCTGCATTACGTGGGCATCCTGTAGTGCGTGGGCATCCTGCATTACGTGGGCATCCTGTGTGGGGCATTTATAAGGAGAACACAACTCGCTTAGGGACCCACGAGAGAAGCGAAGTGAGATTATGCTGAAGCAACTGGACGAAATGTGTTTCCTGGGAACCCACAGGGTAGATTCAGTGTGTGAAACGCTAGACAGGAGGAAGTTAAGTAGGAATGGGTAGCTACTGAAAGCATGGGAACCCATGGCGATGCCCGGTAGATTCAGTATGTGAGATGTTAGACACGAGGAGGCTAGGTGGACATAGGCAGCTACAGAAACCACATGACGAGTACAGAAAAGCCCTGCTGTCTACTCCTGCCGATTAATTTTCAGCCACACCGAACCAGGTTTGGAAGTGAGCAGGCCTGGATGAAGGCTGGCCGCGTATTAGCCGTGGGAACTTGTACACATGACTGCACCTGTCTCAATTGGTGTCCCCTGTGAGAGGGGGGTGTTACTTTGCAAGGCCTTTTGAGTATCTGCATGCAAACACACAAACACACTCCCCCATGTATGTTACACACGTACCTACACGTACGTGTCTACGCCACTAAGTTCCTGCCTATAGGCTCGTGGAAATAGCTAAGTAGACCCCACACGGAGGGGAAACAGTGACCCTCTGTGACCCATTCTTTCTACTTGCTGCTGAGCGGGGAGGCATCTCTTTGCGTGGACCCTCTGACTGGCATCTCCAGGGGCGTCACCAGAGAGCAGACTTTTTAGGTCTGTTGGCTCCAGGTGGACATAAACCTTGTGGGCTTGGTGAGTGAGGAGGTTGCTGTCCCACACATCTACACATCTTTGAAATCCTTGCTTGCCTGCCTACATCTCGGTCTCTGCCAGTCCTTTCCTAAGTCAGTAGTAGACCGCGGTACCTCCTGCTCCAGTGCCCTCAGAGGATGCCCGGCTGGGGCAGTGTGAGCGGCATTTCCAAGGTGCACAGTGCTGGGGGCAGTGGTCAGGAGCACAGGACCGCTGACCCCTCCAGAGGCTGTGTCCATTGCCTTAGGGTCCTCCTGAGTCACAGTGATTTCTCTCTGGGCAATGACCCCTCCTCAACCTGCCTGCCTCTCCTCAGGCATTGCCTTCTCTGCTGCACTAAAGAGCAGGCAGCAGCTCTGAGTGCCTCGCAACCCCAGAGACAAGCTGGGTCCTTGTCCCTGCCCTGGATGTTCAAGAATTGGGAGTTCCATGATGGAGCACTTGGCAGGCTGAAACAGGAAGGGGAGGGTGGGCTGAGTCTGAGGCTAGCCTGAGCTACAAAGTAAGACCCTGCCACAAAACAAAACAATGCCCCCTCTCCCTCTGGCCCCTGATATGAGCCTACAAAGATACTTGGCAACATATGTGAATTCGCTGGTTCACATTAAAGATTTTAAAAAATTGTATGTGTATGGGTGTTTGGTCTGCTTGTATGTATCTGTACCACACCTCTGTGTGCTGGATCCCCTGGAACTGGAGAGCACTGGATCCCCTGGAACTGGAATTGTAGACAGCTGTGAGGCACCATGTGGGTCCTGGGAATCAAACCCAGGTCCTTTGCAAGAGCATCCCGTGCTCCTAACTACTGAGCTGTCTCTCCAACCTCAAGATTTACCTGTGTGTGTGTGTATGTGTGTGTGTGTGTGTGTGTGTGTGTGACCCACCATGTATGTGGGTACTGGCAGAGGCCAGAAGAGGGAGCTCTGGAGCTAGAGTTGGGAACTGAACTCAGGTCTTCTGCATGAGCAGCCACTGCTCTTAAAGGCTGAGCCCTCGCTCCAGCCCCAGCCTTGCTCCAGTTAATGCTTCCCAACAGCGCCTGTGGCTTTGACCCAGAGTCAGAGTGGTCAAAGGTGTCAAACTCAGAGGCCACCTCCTCACCTCAAAGAGCAAAGGAATCGGAGATGAAAATCTCTATTTATAGTTTAAAAGGCCTGAACTGTCTTTCCTCCCTTCGGTCGTCCTTCACGTCATGACTTGTTTCTCTATGACAGGCTGTCACCGAGGCAGAGGACAGGATCAATATAATACCGTGTGGGGATTTTCTGGCGGTCGTCTGTCCTGTTTTCTCAGGCTGTGTGTAGGCACAGCATTAATAACCTTGGAGAATAAACAACATCACCAGCTACAGGATTGGGCCACGCTGATGTTGATTGATATCTGCTTCTAAGTGAACCTTTCAGCGCTGGGTGCGCCCCACAAATCCGAGGGTGTGGTGTTCTTTTGGTTCGAAAGGAAAGGGGAAGAAATAAGGAAATTTAACTCTGCTCCTGCCCCAGGCCAGTTGAGCATTTAGAGCATTGAGATGGACAGAGTCCAGTCCTAGGTCTGTATAAACTCCGGCTACATTTTCTTTTTCTTTTTTCTTTTCTTTTTTTTTTTTTTTTTTTGGTCTTGTTAATTTGACTAGCTTTAGTTGTCTAAACCCAGTCCAGTAGTAAAATTATATGGGCAACACCTGTCTATCAGAGGGAGCATTTCCCTTTATAAAGACTGTAGTTAAAGCAGCATTTTACTGAGAACAAACAGCCCTAGAAGATTATCTAGGCCAATGAATTCCTAAAATCCTGTCTTTCCCTATTCTTCCTGTTTACTTTTCTATGTACACTTTGAGATACTGTTTCTCTCTCTCTCTCTCTCTCTCTCTCTCTCTCTCTCTCTCTCTCTCTCTGTGTGTGTGTGTGTGTGTGTGTGTGAGTGAGTGAGTGAGTGAGAGAGAGAGAGAGAGAGAGAGAGAGAGAGAGAGAGAGAGAGAGAGAGAGAGAGAGAGAGAGAGAGAGAGAGAGAGAGAGAGAGACCTGTGTTTGCTGACCCAGCCTATAGGAGACTGTCTCCTCACTGGGTTTCATTCCTTGCAAACCCCGCCCAGTGTTAACTCCTGCTCACAGGGGGCCTGGTTTTTCATGTAAATAGGATCAGGTCTATTTGAATGCGATGTCTGAGAGGGAGAACAGTCCTCCTGGGTGTTCACTTCATGGATTGAGCCAGTCTGCCACAAGTAAGTCAGTCTCCCACCCGAATTGACTCTATTTCCTGGTTTTCTTTGCTTTTAAAATAGGAGATTCTCCCTCACAATGTCTCCAGGTCATAGGGTGGTTGGTGGGGTTAAGGTCTTGAATGAGCAAGGGATGATGGTTTAAGAGGGGTTTAAACTACTCCTATCCCACCCCACATGCACAGCTGTCTAGAAGGTTTTCTCTCCAACTCTCCTACACCCCAATCCCAAATTTGAAATGAAATTTGAAGAACAAGAGGCCAATCTCCTTACTCTGGCTATTGTCATATGATGAACAAACACTTTGCTGGGCTACACTTATGACAAGTAGGATTGAGTTCTGCTGTCATTACCTGACGGTTGGGATTTATTAAGGTTAACAGCTTGAAAGTTAAATCTGACTGCTTCTACAGTATCCTTCAGAACTATGGGGAGACAGATGGACCCTTGGTGTGTGAGGTTTCTCCCAGATCACATAGGACATTTGTGTAGTCGGTAATCATTTGTCAAGACACTTCTGAGAAAGTTTCAGAGCATGATATGGAAGGCTTTCTACTGTGTAAACGGGACCCTCTGGCGGTACTGTCTAAGGTTACAGCTGAGCATAAGGGGACTCTGTGGGGCACACTGCAGATGAGACTTGTCTGTGACACTATAGGGACACATCATACATGTTTGCTATAGTTGTGCTTTGGCTTTAAAGAGGACAATTGGGCTTTTTAAACAGAAGTTTTGTTAAAAATAAAAGGTATGGTATGTTCCCTTTCTCCCACTTTTGGAAGGCGGTGTAATGGAACACGAACACACTTCTTCCTACGCTCAAGCATGAGCATCAAGGCACCGGCGGACAAGGCTGCCGTTAGTACTGCAGCTGATCAGCGTGGCCCGGCTTGTCTGTTAATGAGCTTTAAGTGTTCTTTAGAGAAATCAATTCTTGACTTTTATGAGGTATGACAGCCAATGGGATGGAGCAATACTTAATCTGCTACATTTTTTATAGCTTCGTTTCATGTATGTCCTATACATAAGTAAAACTGCAATCACTATATATTTAAACAGAGATAGGGCCAGCACTATTTAACTACCTGTAGGTGATTGGGTACAACTCTTCCGTGTTTGATCACTATCCCAGGTAGCTACAGGCTGTGCATGGAACAGAACATCTCAGTGTGTTTAGATATCTATAGATGTCAATCAAACATTTTAAAATGTGAAAACAAAAGTAAAGAAAATCCTTAGAAGAAATGAAACAGAAGCATAAGCAGTGATACAGATTCTTATTCTTTTCAAATTCAAGAATTTCTCCTTTTTTGTATTTGAGGTAAACACATTAAGATTAATATTTAATTTTTAAAAGATTTATTATGTGTCCATGTGAATGTACACTTGTGTACATGCAGGCCCCTGCAGAGGCTGGAAGAGGGGTATCAGAGCCCCAGGAGATGGACTTAGAGGTTGGAGTGAGCCACCACTGGGTTCTGGGAACTGAACTCAGGTCCTCTGCAAGAGCCACCAGCTCTCTTAACTGCTGAGCCCTCTCTCCAGGCCATGCCTATATTTAAGTCTTTATAAGTCTCAATAGTTGAGCCACTTTCTTTCCCAAAGCCCCGTGTCAGTGCATACTCAAAGTCATTCTGCAATGGAGAAGACACTGTATTTAGTCCAGTGTTGCAGTGTTGCTCAGAAGCCTGGCTGCTTCTCAGGCTCTTGGTGGACTCTCCCCTGGCCTTAATTCCTTGCCTCTCCCCCTGAAAACTCTCAGCATCACAGTTTGGGGAAATGAGACGATGGGTGTATGTTGTTTCGGGGTACA
Source organism: Mesocricetus auratus (assembly GCF_017639785.1). Lineage (NCBI taxonomy): Eukaryota > Metazoa > Chordata > Mammalia > Rodentia > Cricetidae > Mesocricetus > Mesocricetus auratus. The sequence continues at coordinate 13,411,609 of NW_024429187.1, forward strand.
CGCAGAGGCCAGAGACTCTCCATGCAGGAGTCACTTCTCCCTTTGCACTGTTATTGGTTTCTAGGGATTGAACTCCGGTCATCAGAGCTGGCATCAGCACCTCCACCTTCCCAGTCCCTTAGCTGCCCCTGACGTTTGTAGGTTTTAACAAACTAAGGAAAGGTAGACTGCTGGACGGAGGGTTGGTCAGCGAGAGAGCTCTTGCCTGGTGCGGTCAAGGCTCTTGGTTCATCAGGACTGCCCAAAGCCAATAATGAGATAAAACAACTAAAACCAAGCCCTCACCACAGCTCCCTGTGACTCTGCTCAGTGTTTTCTCGAAGGTGTTATCCTTCTGTAGAAGCCTGCCATTGGCTGTAGCCTTTGACGATTCTGCATCCAGTTGGTCATACAGTTTATGCACACCTGTCTGTAGTCATGCGTGCTTTCATTTGACCTTGCCTGGATCTGCTTCAGACATGCTAGATAGAATGGCAGCAGTTTGGGATTCAGTTTCCTTTCCTCAATCCATAACAACCAGGGCGATCTCACAGGAAAAGCCCAGGGCTTAGAGGGAGGCGCCAGACCAGACCAGTGCCTCACTCTGCTCTTTGAAAGAGTGAGCATGTGCATAAACCCTAGTGCTGCCCACCAGCTCCTCTCCACTCGAGAGCCCTTCCTATAAATGTAAAGGTCCAGACGAGACTTGCACAGCTTGCCCTGAAAGTCCACCGCCACTCCCTTTGAATGGAGTCGTGGATGCTGACATGGTCACCATCTGTCAGAACCCTGCAATGTGGATTAAGTCTAAAACATATCATTCATCTAGCAAGAAACCCAAGAGCCACTTCAGGTCAAAAGTTGGATGCTGAGTAACAGTCTCACAGATGAAAATGCTGCACTCAGGTAGCGCTTCCCCTGTAAGGAGAACATGACACAAGTGTGTGAGGTAAACTTCATCTGCCCTTGGGGCTTAGAATATGTTTTGCTCAAGGACATGTCAGGTTCTCTTGAAAGTGGGATATTGCCTCTGAGAGCAACTGTTAGGAAGTGTGCCATGAAGATCCCCTGTAAGGTTCCATTCCCAGACCCTCGCCAGAGCAGAGCAAATAGTAGCTTCGTTTAGAACTGTTGGGGATGTTTGCCTAAAGCTGCCTTTCTGGGATGGACTCTGTCAGATCTCTGAGCGTGTGTCTCCTTGTTCCCTGCAGGAGAATGGTGCCGGCCGCTTGTATTCTGAGAGCTTGCCACCGCTCAGGTTTGCTTTTGAACTTGGGTTCTTGTTCCCTTGGTGTTTAAGGGAAGTGTTTGTCCTCCATGTTGAAGACATTTCTCGTATCCTTTCATCAGGGAGTATCTCACACAGCCATCAACTGATCACACCTCGTCCTCAGAGAGTACCGTGACGTCAAGCGGTGAGTAGCTGTGGCGGGGAGAGAGAATCGGGGTTCTTATTGCAAACTGAGCCCTGGTGTCTGGCGGCCTGCTGAGGCGTGTGTGCAGGTAAGAGGAGCCTAGGCAAAGGAAGCCTTTGCGTGGCTCTCACGCTGTCAGCCTCTTCCTGCCGGCAGAATCAGGATCAGACATTTTGCACATGACGTCTGGTGACCTCGACTGCAAGTCCCTCTGCGAGAAGGAGGAGGAAGCAGGATCGGCCCCCGCCATGTCAGGTATGCTTTCGAGGGGCACAAGGGCAGCCCCAAAGCAAGCAAGCCCCTAGGCGGTGCCTGCAAACTAGCAAAGTCGATGGCCTTGGTGGCTTGATACGGCTGGGCACTCCTTTTCGGAAAACAGTTCTTGTAAAGCACCTTGAGGACATAGTCTGGAGATGTCTAAGAGGCAGCCCCATGTATGAGGGTGCCAGTGTTTTCTTTCAACTTTATAAACAGAAGAAAGACTGCAATAGATTATAGCAGGCCTTAAATGTTGCCACCTGGTAGAAATGAGTTAGACTCGGTTAGGTCTCATCATGTCAGCCCCAGCTCTAAAATTTAAGGAAAACCAGAAAACTTCCATGGGGGGGGGAAATCATATTTTCTAAGAGAAATTGATACCTATTTTGTTCTTATTTCTTAATGTCTTTTGTAACACCGCAAAGGGCTATTGTTTCTTGAAAAGCGCCGAGTGTTAGGTAGTGTCATCAACCTCTGTGCGGTGTGTGCAAAAATGAACAGACATTACCAAACATGACGGAGTGTCCCCAAAGTGTCCCTTCCCTCAGCTTGGTAGCCTGATGTTTGGAAGTGTCCAAGCTTTAGCAGAATGTCACGGTCACTGCCACCCTTGCATACGCCATTTACCAAACATTTCGTCAAGCTGCATGAAAGCCAACTTCCAACTGTGTCTCCTTCCCTGTAGCTGCCATCGGCCAGTAAGAGCTTTAGTAGAAAAGGGCAGCATTGTCCCAAGAAAAGCTTAGAAACAGCCAGCCAGTCCTCCGTGCGAAAGGCCGTGCCTACAGACCGGGAAAGACCCCGGCTGCTCCGTCCCTGGCTGTGCACGGGCAGACGTGCGTGTGCTCGGGGGCGATCTGACTACTGTCACGCGGCAGCCTTTGCTGTCCCTGGTCTACCCACATTACCACCCTCAATGCTTCTTCCTCTTTTGCTTGCCACCGACTCGCCCTCCATCTTTCACTGTTTCCTCTTCTCACAGGCACCAGCCCAGCTCCGGGGACCGCAGTCCTCGGGGACTCCGAGAGTGTGGACAAGGCTGCTGTGTCGCACCTGGTGAGGGAACAGTCTCGGTTAATGGTAAAGGCAGTGACGAGTTGTGAAGACCCAACTGTCCCTTCGAACTTACACAATGCTCTTTAGAAGTCTTGTTTCACTCTTTCAAGATATTAGGAAAGAAATACGAGTTACTGGAATTTAATTACATGACCAGCGTATTATTGACTTGAAGGTGATGAATGAGCTACACCAATCAGTAGTGTGTGTGTGTGTGTGTGTGTGTGTGTGTGTGTGTGTGTGTGTGTGTGTGATAGACAGAGAGAGAGAGAGAGAGAGAGAGAGAGAGAGAGAGAGAGAGAGAGAGAGATGCTGATCAGGCATAGAAGCAGACAGTCAATGATTATTGTGAAATTAATGGTTTGAAAGAAGCGCTAACAGGGTGAAAGCCGGAAGGGTCACAGGGGAGGCACTGTGAGAGCGACATGGAATTATAAGGTTAACACTAAACATTCACTAAAGATCCACTTGTGAGGATGGTTGAGGAGAGCTGGGGACTTGTGTGTAGCTTCACAATTCCCCAAGGCTCTTGCTCGCATCTGACCCCTTTTGCTGTGTGTGTGTGAAGGTCCCTTGCGTGAACAATTGAAGGATAACTTGCTTCATGATTCCCCTAGGCTTTCCCTTACATGTTACTCCTCTGCTGTATATGAGGGGCCGGAAGGGTGCTTGCTACATATGTAAGCATTGCTGTAGTCAGCAATGTAGTATCAAGAACCAGAGACCAGTGCAGGTAACTCAGGACAGACACAGCATGATGATTTGGGGGCAGGGAAGCAGATAACCATGTTAAAGTCTGAAAGGCATGGGGTGACAGATGGATGGGGATGTTACTTGGAATTATCCGTTAGATAACCAGAATGCAGTGTTGGCTACTGTAGATGCTTCTGTTTCCCCTCACTGAAAAGGGCAGAGGAAAATAAACCAGAACCCTCAGGTTGTCATGGGAGACTCTCCAGGGTGTGGACAGGGATTCTTTTCATCTCAAAGCAAGGTATTCCTGGACACCACCATGGATTATAAAAACAACGGTGGAGGGAATGGAACAAGTTCCGATGCTGCTGTCACAGTTCAGAGAAGGGAGGGGGAGGCCAACATGAGGTCTAAAAGGTAAATGACTATAAATCACTGAAGGACAGAGACTAAGTTAGGCCCAGGTTCAGAGCCTAACCTGTAAGAGTAAATGACGAGAGAAGGGAGGAAGGAAGGAGGATAGAATTTGAGACAAAAATAAAAAAACAATATGACACTTGTCAAGCTTCAGGTTAAGCCTGTAAGCTCTTACAACTTAATAAAGCCACCCAAAAAGGAGGCACGCATTTGTGTCATCAGACAGAAAAGCAAGGGTGTGGGTGAGGTTTCTCAAGGACTGGCAGGCAGGCTGAAAGTACCGAGGATATGGAGTATGTTATTGTCATCTATTATAGCTATTTTCATTGTTTTCTGATAGGATCTCATTATGTAGCCCAGGCTAGCCTAGAACTTGTGAGGTCTGTCTCAGCCTCCTGGGTGCTGGGATTACAGGTGTGCATTTGCTGCCATCTTCAAGGAGAATAGGGCCTTGATGAACAATATGGGGTCTAAGTAGGGAAGACTGTGTTGGGGAAACTAAGTCACACAACAATGGGGGACTTTTGTAAGAGGGAAGCCAGGGCAACACCCATCTTCAGGAAGGGCTGAGTTGTAGGTCAATTTGGATGTTGCTGTGATCTGAGCCAGGTACAGACGGAAGACGGTCTGCTTGGTCCAAGGGGGAGGAGGTCCTAGTCACAGGTGGAGAGATGAAGAATTGCAAACCCAGGCCACACAGCAGTTCGTGGACGCATGGCTAAGGCAGGCAGGAAGAGGGATAGAAAAAACTGGAGAATATTCACCCATTATGAGCATGAGTGAGGGCTTGCCTGCGTTGCTGCATTGGTGGGGTTTTGTGGAAAACACTCATCTAGTCCTTTTAGGCTTCATTTTTTATTTTATTGAAATTCAATCTTTTTCATAAAATATATTCTGGTTATGGTTTCCCCTCCTCAACAATTCCCAGTTCCTCCCCACCCCACCCCTCCATCTGGATCTACATCCTTTCTGTCTCTTGTCAGAGAACAAGCAAGTATCTAAGAAATAATAACAAAATAAAATAACAAAACAAGTCAAAATAGGACAAAATAAACAGAAGAATAAAGCTCCCCCACAAAGCACAAGAGAAACACACACAGACGCAGAGATACACACAGCCACACACACAGGAGCCACACACACACACAAAAAAAAACACAAAAAGGAAGCCACACAACATTAGGACACAAAGAACCTGCAGAGGTGCCCTAGAGTTCACTTTGTGCTGGCCATCCTCTGCTGGGCTTGGGGCCTGCCCTTGAGAGAGGTTGGTTTTCCCGGTAAGACTGCGCTGGAGAAAAGCAAATGTTCATTTGCAGATGCCATCAGTTGGAGAAGGCTTCCGAGTCAGGGATCAGGGTGTGTCACTTGTACGCTCAGCTCTAGGACTCCCTCTAGTGCAGCCCCCTGTAGGCCCTGTGCACGCTACCTCGGTCTCTGAGCGCATATGTGCCAGACCTTCTAGACATAGAAGGCCTCGTTTCCTTGGTGTCCGCCATTCCTCTGGCTCTAACCCTCTTTTCACCTCCTCTGCTGCAGGGCTCCCTGATCCCTGAGGGGAGGGATTTGGTGGAGACATCCCTTTCAAGGCTGAGTGTTCCAAGTTCTCTTGTTCTACCCAACACTGGGTCTGTGGGTCCCCGTTCCCATCTGTGTAGGAGGAGGCTCCTCAGGTGACGGCTGAGCTAGGCACTGACCTATGAGTCATTAGAAGTCATTTTAGCAGAGCAGTAGTATTTGGTTTTTCTCTAGGTGCCTGGCCTACCTATCCTCAGGCTCTTGGCCACCCAAGCAAGGCCAGGGTGGATCCCATCTCATGGGCTGGCTTTAAATCAAATCAGGTCTTGGTTGGTCACTTCCACAGACTCGACCCGCTATTGCTCTAGTGTATGTTGTCGGCAGGTCACCACTGTGGGTTGAAGGTTTTGTAGCTTGACTGGGGTTTGCCTCCCCCTTTGGCAGTGTGGAGAATGCCTTCCAGTACGGTGCGTGCTGGTCTGTAGGGGTGAAGGATCTAGGCAGGCACCAGCTCGGCTTCTCCATGTTCAATGAGCAGTGCAGGTGTTGTCTTCGGCAATAAGGCCTTACCATCAGGTTTGGCAATAATAGTTTGGGGTTCCCATGGAGCCCATCTGGCCAACAACTCAATTGGATGTAACCGATTCCCCGTGCTAGTTTTGGTCATGAGACGTCCAGTTGGGGCTCTGTCTCCCCCATTATTTGGCAATGACATTTAGGTTGCCTTCATACATGTCTGTATTTTAGGAAGATTCTATGACCCCTTCAAATGGCCCTCTTCATGTTTTCTGTCTCACCCACCTCCTCCCTCTGTCTTCCCATCTGATTTGTTTATTCCAGTCCCCAACTCTTCCTCTTTAACTACGTATTCTATTTCCCCTGCCTAGAGAGATCCATGCCTCGCCCCTAGTCTCTCACTGTATCCTAACCTCCATGGTTATACAGATTATAGCTTGGTTAGCAATGACTTAACAGCTAACATCCACATATAAGTGAATTCACATCATGCTTGTCTTTCTGGATCTGGTTACCTCACTCAGGATGATTTATTTTTCTAGCTCTCTCCATTTACCTGCAAATTTCATTTTTTAAGATGAGTACTATTTCATTATACAAATTTTCTTTATGGATTCTTCTGTTGGTGAACATATAGGCTATTTCCAATTTCCGGCTACTGTGAACAGAGCAGCAGTGAACACGGCTGAATAAGTGTCTCTGGTAGGATGAGGCAGCCTTTGGGTGTATGTCCAGGAGTGGCATAGCTAGATCTTGAGGTAGATCAATCCCCAGCTTCCAGGGGGGCTGCCACAGTGGTTTTCACTATGGCTGTACAAGTTTTCAGTCTCACCAGCAATGGAAGAGTGTTAGCCTTACTCATACCCTCACCAGCATGAGCTTCCCTTTGCTTTATTGATCTAGACCATTCTAACAGGTAAGATGGAATCTCAAATTAGTTTTGATTTGCATTTCCCTGATGGCTCAGGATGCTGAATATTTTATTAAGTGTTTCTCAGTCCGTTGAGTTTGAGTTTCCTCATTTGAGAACTTTTTGTTTAGACCTGTACTCCATTTTAAATTGGGTTATTTGCTTTCTTGATGTCTAGTTTTTTTTTTTAGTTCTTTACATATTTTATAAATTAGCCCTCTATCAGATGTGGAGTTGCTAAAAATCTTTTCCCATTCTATGGGCTGCCGCTTTGTCCAGTTGATAGTGTCCTGTGCCTTACACAAGTTTTCAGTTTCATGAGGTCACGTTTATTAATTGTTGATCTTAGTGCCTGCACTATCAGTGTTCTGTTCAGGAAGTTGTCGCCTGTGCCAATGCATTCAAGACTATTCCCTACATTCTCGTCTGTCAAGTTCAGAGCATCTAGTTTTATGTTGAAATCTTGGATCCACTCGGAGTTGAGTTTTGTGCTATCTGATAAATATGGATTTATTTGCCTTCTTCTATGGGCAACCATCCAGTTTGATCAGCACCATTTGTTGAAGATGCTGACTTTTCCCCAGTGGGTATTTTTGGCTTATTTATTTAAAAAAAATGTGTAAATAGGTATGTGGTTTTTTGTCTGGGTATTCAATTCAATTCAATCAGCTTGTCCTTTATGTAAAAATACTATGCCGTGTTTTGCTTTTGTTTCGTTTTTTAACTATAGCTTCGTAGTACAACTTGGAATTGAGAATAGTGATTGATTCTATCTCCTGTGGTTCTTTCATTTTCGGGATTGTTTTAGCTATCCTGTGTCTTTTGTGTTTTCATATGAAGCTGAAAACCGTCCTTTCAAGATCAGTGAAGAATTGTGTTAGGATTTTAATGAGAATTGTGTTAAATCTGTATTGCTTTTGCTAGAATGGCCATTTTTGCTATATTGATCCCACTGATCCATGAGCATTGGAGATTTTTCTACCTTCTGATACCCACTTCAATTCTATTCCTTTGGTCAATGTGTCTGTTTCCAGCCCAAAGTGTGCTGTTTTTTATTGCTAAAGTTCTGTAGTACAATTTGAGATCAGGAATGGTGGGTGATAACATCCTGATGCGTTTGGGGTTCCGTTGTTGCTGTTCTGTTTTTTTATCATTCAAGATTGTTTTAGCTATCCTGAGTTTTTTGTGTTTCCATATGAAACCAAAATTTTTCCTTTCAACATTTGTGAGGAATTGTGTTGGAATTTTGATGAGGACTTCATTGAATCTGTAGCAATGCTTCTTTAGTTTCTATTTTGTGGAATAATTTGAGGGGCCTTGGCATTAGTTATTCTTGAAAAGACTGGTAGAATTCTGTGCTAAAACCACCTGGCTCTGGAATGGTTTTCGTTGGGAGACAGTTAATTACTACTTCTATTTCTCTAGGAGTTACAGGTCTGTTTAAATTGCTTATTTGATCTTGATTCAACTTTGGTAGGTAAACATATTAAGAAAATTATCAATTCCTTTTAGTTTTTCCTTTTAGTTTATAAAGTATAAGTCCCCATGATTCTCTGGATTTCCTTGGTATCTGTTGTTATGTCTCCATTTTCTTCTCTAATTTGTCCATTTTGATCTTGTCTCTTTACCTTTTAGTTGGTTTGGATAAGGGCTTGTTAATCTTGTTGATTTTCTCACAGAACCAACTCTTTGTTTCATTGACTCTTTGTATTGTTCTCTTTGTTTCTATTTTTTTTATTTCAGCCCTGAGTTTGATTGTTTCTTACTGTCTACTCCTTTTGGGTGTGATTACTTCTTTTTGTTCCAGAGCTTTCTGGTGTGCTATTAAGTTATTCATATGAGATTGTTCCATTTTTTTATGCAGGCCCTCAGTGCTGTCTATGAACTTGCCTCTTAGAACTTCTGCATTGCTACATAAGTTTGAGTGTGTTATATGTTCATTTTCATTTAATTCTAGAAAGGCTTTACTTTTTCTTTTTAAATTTCTGTCTCAATCCATTTTTCATTCAGTAATGAGTTAATAAGTACCCACGAGATTGTAAGCCTCCTGCAGTTTTTGTTGCGTTGCTGATGATATTCAGCTTTAACCCACAGTGGTCAGAGGTTTTCAGAGTGTTATTTCAGTTTTCACATATCTGTTGAGACTTGCTTTGAGTCATCTTTGGAGAAAGTTCCATGAGGTGCTGGCCACCTTCCCTGGCTTTTCCCGTGGTTATCCGTGTGCACAGGCTTTTCCCCCTCTACACCCCTGGTTCTCGTGTGATTACTGTGTAACAGCTGGTTAATTGTCTTAAAACATATTTGAATGAAGATATCCATTCAGCTATAGTTTGATTCAAATAATCCTAGCCCTTGGCTGCCTGAGGCAAGAGGATCAGAAGTTTCAAGCTGGCATGGGCTTATGGTCTCTATATTGAGACCCTGCCTAAAACAACTAAACAGTTCTATGTGTGTACACGCGCGCGTGTGTGTGCACGTGCGTGTCTGTGTGTGTGTGTGTGTGTGTTAGGATGAAAGTCTAACAGAACAAATCTTAACAGGCAGATGTGTCTACAAGGCCATGCAGGGCGCCCCTTGCCACAGCCTGAGATGGCCCTGCATCTCTCCTTAGTTGAGGAGCCCCTGGCGGCTCTCTCCTCCTCAACGAGAGTCACTTAGTTTCCTTTGTGACAACGCGTGTCACTCCCACAGCTCCTCACGTGTGTGTCACTTGGGCCTCAACTAGATCTTGGAGCTGGCCCTGTCTGCGCTGACCTTCATTCCCAGTCCCCAGAGCTCCGCAGGGGGATTTTGATAGACCTGGACCAGGAGAGGGCGGGAAGCACAGAGGCTTACTTCTGAAGGATCTCCATCCCACACATGCCAACACAATGCTCTCCTGATTTCAGGAAGCAGGAGAGGGACTCAAAGCGCTGGAGGACGGAGGGAAGGGCCGCACTGCAGGAGGTAAGGTGTGCGTGTGAGCAACCCCTGTGAACGTGTGGATATTAGTTACCCAGGATACTTTGCAGGTAAAGTGGTATCTGCCACCTACAACACATTCTGAATTCTAGGATAGGATCAGCCAATAGCACCAAGTCCTGTGTCTCATTTCCAAAATGCCTCAGGGGCATCGAACTGCCTGATTGGGCCCACAGTCTCCCGACAGTAGTTATCTGAAGTCAAAAGTAAGCAGTGTAGTGAGCTAGTCAACACCACTTGGAGGTTTCATTGCCACACACAAAAGTAACCGTGCTAAGATTCACAAAACGGGTGAACCTGTCTCCTCCTCCTCAGCATGATTTCACAGGGTTGGCACGCTGGCCTCAACTGTCCAGGCCAGGTCTGTCTCTGATTCTGTGATCTCAGTACAGCACTTAACCTTTTGCTTTCTCTTTTGAAAACTGGAAAGGCTGACTGAAAAAAAAATAACTATCTTAGGCTGAGGACATGGCACAGTTGATAGGGTACTTGCTTAGCAAGCATGAGACCTCGCGTTTGATGGCCCAACGTCACATCAAATAGGCCTGAGGCTCGCACCTCTCTACTGGTGGCACCCCAGAAGCAGAGGCAGGAAGGTCAGAAACTCAGGGTCAACCTTAGGTGTATAGTGTGCTCACAGTCAACCTGGGATCCCTGCGACCCTGTCTTCAACTCCCCCCAAACAAAAAACAAACAGATCTTACTGAAATAATACCACAGTCATAATCACAGCATTAAGCTCTGTTATCTGCATATTTTCAGCCCTCCAAATGCAAGTCAAGGCAGGTGAACACTGGTTCCGTAGCCTCAGAAAAACAGTGCAACTATTTGCCACCGAGGGTTTGCTATGACATCCTCCTGAGACTCAATACTTACATAAAATCACATCCTATCATGCAGATGGTTTGACAAGGTCCTGACTTGGTCACATCACAGAGCTTCAGACTGAGTACTGTCAAATTTAAAGCCAATGTCGTATGTGTTGCAAAGCTATCACTGAGAAAACTGTCATGACATTGTCCTGGAATGGCGAGGTTGTTGCTATGTTTATTAAGTTGTTGCTACGTTTATCAACGTTCTTTCGTTAGTTGCTTTTCTTGGGGCTATAGAAAAATACCTGACAAAAAGCCAGTTATAGGAGGGACAGTTTGTACCTTGACTGATGCACAAGGCATAGCAACGGCGACGGCATGACGTGGCCGGTCCTCTACATCCACAGCCAGGAAGCAGAGGGTAATGCCGGCACTCAGCCCACTTTCTGTTCATCTGAGACTCCAGCCCACGGATGCTGCTGCCACAATTCGAGGTGGCACCATAGGTCATCTGACCTGATCTAGGAGCTCCCTCACAGAGGTGCCTGGAGTTCTGCTTCTGTAATGACTCTGGATCCCATCAAGAACACTGTTGTTATCATCAGTGTTGCTACTCTGACCGCCATAGCTGCTGGGCTTTCACAGTCTTGACCCAGCGCTGAACCAGCACAGCAGAGGCTCATTGACAGTGAAATGCCAAGAGCACGGCAGGGTCCTCTGACTCAGGGCCATCTTTAGTTTCCATGCACCACTGACACGCTGAGGTACAAGTCCCTGTGCTCCTTAGTGGATTCTCCTACTGTGTGACAAGTGCCTTAGCTGCCTGCCAACTCAGACATTTGAAAGAAACACTGTTGTTCTGTTGTTAAAGTGAGGCTAGGACATAACAGTGTTGGATGGAAATGGGCTTTGGGACATTGTTTTTACTCAGATACTTTGTCTTTCCACAGAGACTGAGGTCTCAGAACCTCCCAAAGCGCCTGTGAAGCTAGTTAACTTTCAGCAGAGTGAGAAGTAAGTCTCCCTCACACGGGTTTGGTGTCTTTCTCTTTCTCTTGGGTCAGATGTGAGTAAGTTCTTTGTCTCCTCTGCAGCACCTCGGCTAGTGAGAAGGAGGTAGAGGTGAGTCTTCCTGCCCCTCGCTGCCTCCCCTCTCCCTCCCTCCTTTCTTCTCTCCCCTCCCCTTCCTCTCCCCTCTCCCTCTTTTCTTTCCCTCCCTTTCTGCCACTCTCCACCCCCTCTCTCTTATTTTGCTATGCTTGGGTTTTGCACAAGCCGGTTACAAGGCTAAGTGCGGGCAAAGCCTCAGTGTTCCAGCCTAGGGTTCCAAGAGGAGAAGGATTCTCACACACACACACACACACACACACACACACACACACACACACGCGCGCGCGCGCACGCACGCACGCACACGGGCACACACACGCACACACACACGCACGCACGCACGCGCACGCACACACACAGACACACACACGCACGCATGCACACACGCACGCACACACACAGACACACGCACAGACACACACGCACGCACACACACACGCACACACACACGTTGCTTCCCCCCTGCACGCCATGGGACTCCTCTAACTTCTCTCCAATCCTGACACTGTTGTGGCCACAGGCAGAATTCCTCAGGTTATCTTTGGGACTGAAGTGTGACTGGTTTACTCTGGAGAAGAGAGTGAGGCTTGAGGAGAGGTCCCGGGACCTGGCAGAGGAAAACCTGAAGAAAGAAATCACCAACTGTTTAAAGCTTTTGGAGGTGAGAGAAAGCTTGGGGACTGGCAGTCACATGCGTACCCCCTGCCTCTCCTTCCCCACCCCCTCCCTCCCTCTCCCTTCCCACTCCTCCCCCTCCCTCTCCCTTTCCCACCCCTCCCTCTCCCTTCCCCACCCCCTCCCTTCTCCCTGATTTTTGCTTTTGAGACAGACTCCTGCTGTGTAGGTATATGGTCCTGGCTGGACTGACACTCAGTGTTCACACCGGGTTGACTTGAACTCACAGCTTTCTCCTCCCTCTACCTCTCAGGAGCTAGGACCACAGCTGCGAGTCACATTAGTTACTGCCTTTTTCTTTTTTGGCATATATACACTTTCCCCAACGCTACTTCTGGAAGGCACATCCCTTCTCCATTGTGCATTTTTAGTTCCCTTCTCAAAGATCACTTGATCACAGGCATAAGAGTTGTTTTCTTGGCCTTCTGATGCGCTCTGGAAGTCTATGTGTTTGCTCCAGTACCATCCCACTTGGATTACTGAAGGTGTGCAGTATGTTCTTTAAAAATTATTTTGCTATGCTTGTTTATTTTCTGTGTGGGGCACACGCCACGGAGCACACATGGCGGTAGAGGGCGGTTATTCGTGTTTGTCGGGGGAGCATGCCATGGCACCCATGCGGGTCCTGGTGTTTGACCTCACGTCATTCATGCTGGCAGCGTGGGTCCTCCTCGCTGAGCCCTCTCACGGCCGTGTGCTGTGTCTTACAATCAGGAAGCATGGCCCCTATGATTTTGTCTTTCACTAAGTTGATTTAGCTGTTCCCTGCTCCTCAATAGACTCCATTTATTTTATGGTAGTTTTTTTATACCAGGCTTTTTCTCTTGGGCCACCAGCCAGCTCCCAAACCATGACAGGGAGACTTAATATTGGTTACAGATGCTCAGCCCTAAAGTATGCCCGTTTCTTGCTAGCTCTTATAATCTAACCTGTTTCTCTTCATCTACTTTTGGCCTCAGGACTTTTAACCTTTCCTTTCTGTAAGTCCCACCTTTGCTGTTTCTTCTGTGTCTGTCTGTCTGGCCCCGGGCATCGCTCTCTCTCTATCTTTCCCTCATTCTCTTTGTTCCTCCTTCTCTCCTATCTCTTCTCTCTGCCTGCCGGTCCTGCCTATCCCTCTTCTGCCTAGCTATTCGCCGTTCAGTTTTTTATTAGATCAGTCAGGTGCCCTAGGCAGGCCTGATAAAACAGCAGCGCAGCTTTACATAGTTAAACAATGTAACATACCTTCACATCCTTATAGTAATATTCAGCAACATAAACAAATGTAACACATCTTTTCATAGTTACATATTCCAGTTTTCTCTTTTTTACTCTTTCTGGTGGGAGGGGTCAAAATCAGCGTGTGACTAATGTGAAGCACATGTTCTGCCAGTGCCCCCAAGAACCCACACTTTTCTATTTCTGCTTGCCCCCAGGGGATGTTGTTGTTATTTTGATAATAATTTGCCACAAAATCTGTAGATTGCTTGGGTCATCAGGTCTATCAACCCATGAATGCAGAATGTCTTTCCATTTGTGTCTTTGTTTTACAGATTTCAAAGCATAAGTCTTCTACCTCTTTGCTTTGGTTTATTTCTGAATATTATATTCTTTGTGATACAATTTTAAATAAATTGGTTTTTTTAGTTTATTATTTTAAAAAGTGTCAGCACACAGACACACAACTGATTCTTGTGTTACTTTTGAGTATTGTAATTTTGCTGTGTTTATTAGCTTGAAAGTTTTGTTCTGCCTTTAGGGTATACTGCAGATAAAAAAAATCACACTGTGAACAGAAATATTTTTTTTAACCTCTTAGTTTATACTTGGAATTCTTTTAATTTTTTTTTTTGCCGAATTGCTTTGGCTATGAAACCAATGTCATAATATGTTACATAGAAGTGAGGGTGTGGGTCCTTGGCTTGTTCTAGTCATAGAGGGAGGGGTCATCTTCTGCCATTTACTCTTGACATCCACTGTGGGTTTCTGACCCATGACTTCTGTTATGTTGAAGTAATTTCCTCCTATTCCTGTAGTGCTTTAAAAATGTTTTTAATAATCACAGACTCGTCTTTCCAGATGCTTTCTGATTCTTTTGCTATAATTGTGTGGTTTTTGTCTTTTCTACCAATGTGGTATATTATCTCAAAGGAGTCTCACATGTTGAAATAACCTTGTATCCTAGCAATAAATTCCACCTGGTCATGATGTACTGGATTCAGTATTTCCCTGAAGACTTAGCATTAGAATTCCTCAGGGTTACTTATCAATCTGTTCTTGCAACATCTGTACAACCTTAGTATTGAGGTAATGAATTCTCATAGAATGGCCTTAGACATAATCTATCTCATTGAGTGTTTAAGAAGGATTTTAAAGGTGTTGGTGTGAGTTTTTCTTTAGTGTTTGGTAGAATTCCTTAGGGAAGTCATTTGTTCCAAGCTTTTCTTTGTTGAAAGGCTTCTATCACTCATTAAGTTTTGTCAAGTTACTTCTTCATGTTTCTTCTGTAGTTAGCAACGTTCTTCTTTGCTTATAACTCAATTCTGTTCTTCCCTTCTCAACTGGTTATTGGATCCACTGTAGGAAACTGTACATCTGACAAAGGCTGTTTCTATCAGCCAACAATCCCTTTAGCTGCAGCTTAGACGTATCTGTGCATTTCAAATATGGCTGCCATTCACTGCGCCTGTGTGATAACAAGGATTGGCAGCTGCTACCTGTCACGTGGTAGTATTATTTAAAAGGGCATAAATAGCAAACCGGAAAGGCCAAAGCGTTGTGTTTTTCAGGATTATTAAGCAGTCTATCATCTGTGGTGCCTGATGGTATGACTGATAGAACTTCTTCCAAATGATAGCCACCCAACATGATGGTGCCTCTCCCAGAGTTCATGGCGGTTTAGATTTGCACAGCCTTAGACATTCGCTTAGTCACAACAGGCTGTGAGAAGTCGCTTGTTTGCTCTCAAGACTGTTCCTCATTCCTGCGGGAAGGATGGCCTTGAAGGACATACATCGAGGTAAAGGGCATGAGTTCGGGTGAGGAATAATAACTTATTCACCCACCTGACCACACCTAGTCATGAGAGAAGATGCTGGTATCCGTTATTTATTGCGACTAAATGCCCGACAAAAGCAATTCAGGGAACAAAGAATTTATTAGGGTGCAAAGTTTAAGTTCATAGTTCATCAAGGCCAGAAGGCACAGTGACGGGTACAGCCCGAGTCACAATGCCAGGGGCATGAGGCAGCTGGTCAGGTGTGATCCAGCCAAGACGTAGACAAAGATGAACACCCCTGCTCAATTGGTGTCTTAAGTTACTATTTTGCTGCTGTGCTAAAGGTAATTTATAAAATTTACTGTGGCTTACTGTTTCAGGGGAGTGAGTCCCTGACCATCACTGCAGGGAGCATGGCAGCCGGCAGGCAGGCATGGTGCTGAGACAGTGGCTGAGGTCTCACATCTCATCCCCAAGGACAAAGCAGAGAGAGTTACCTGGGAATGTGTGAGCTTTTGAAACCTCAAAGCTCTCCCTCAGTGGCACGCTTCCTCCAGCAAGGCCACACCTCCTAATCCTTCCTACACAGTTCTACCATCTAAGGACCAAGTATTCAAATGTATGAGCCCTGCCCCCAGGAGGGGGCATTTTTATCCAGACCACCACAGCTGGCTCCTCCTCTTCCTCCTTTCATCCAGCCAGGAACCGCAGGCATTAGGATAACCCCCCCCCACCATGCTTCCATGCTCAGGGGTTGTCTTCCTCCTCTCTGGAAGCACTATCACAGGCACACCCAGTGGGTGTGTCTCCTGGGTGTTTCTAAAATCGATCTCAAACCAGTCCAAGTTATTGTGATTCTCCTCTCAAAATGCCAGTTTGTCCTCATGTGACCGGCACAATCCGCTTAGGGGCATTGTCTGTTTATCTGCTCCTGTCTTGAGAACCGTGGAGGGAAGCCATGAGCGAACACGGGGTGACACAACAAGAAGCGAGAGACTAGGCATTGTGCTCCTGGGACCTGACACAGCATTCTTAGCCCTCCACTGAGGGCTTTGGCGGCACGTTTTGCCCTCTGTCAGGATGCTTAGACCCACGAGCGGGTTAACGGTGTAAAGAGCACTGTTGGGTGTGTTTTAATGCTCGGCTTTTCTTGCAGTCCTTAGCACCTCTGTGCGAAGATGACAACCAGGCTCAGGAGATCATTAAGAAGCTGGAGAAGAGTATAACGTTTCTCAGCCAGTGCACGACACGCGTGGCCAGCAGGGCAGAGATGCTGGGGGCCATCAACCAGGTAACCGTGATGCTGAGAGGATTTGCGCTCCCACAGAGTGTGAGCTCATTCCTGAGAGCGCATTTCCAGAACACATCTGTGCACCCAGGGGGTTGTGTAAGCCTTTAAAACCGAGCACTTGGGATGCAGAGGCAGGTGGGTCCGCGTGAGTTCAAACCCAGCCTGGTTTACACCGAGTTTCAGGTCAGCCAGCGACGCACAGTGAGAGAGACAGGAACAGAGCAGAGATGGGGCGCGCCTGACTGACTCAGGGAGACGCAGGACTTTAGAGTCCCTGTTGTGGGTTTTGGGGAAGTATATCCAGAGGGCGAGATGTAAGCCCCTTTCTCTCCTAAATCACAGTCGGCCTGGTTTCCTTTTTAGGATATTTCTTTCATTCTCTTCTTGAAAAACCCTTGAAGGGTTTTTTTGTTTTTGTTTTTGTTTTTTTTTTTTTGTTTTTTTGTTTTTGCTCCCATGGAGAGAGTCAAAACCACAATACAAATGATACACTAATGAACCAGGAAACTCCGAGGACACAAACCTGCATTAGTGCACATGGGTGGTGGTTGGGAAAGGGCCCTGGGTGGCTGAGTCACTGACACAGCAGGAACAACCTAACCACAGCTTCAAGAATGTCTGACCAGCAAGGGGGGCACCTTTCCCTCTGGAGACGCAGTACTGACTGTAGCTTAGTACTCCATCCATCCGTAGTCCCGTCCCCCCTTCCCCCCCTCACTATCTGCTCTCGCCTGCATGTTATTCACAGAGCCATAGGGTTTCAAATTTTCATCATGAACAGTTCCATGAGACTTCTGAAAATCCACACTAGACAGACGGGCTAAAGCATTTCCTTAGGAAGACATTTAATGGTTTGGAGGCTTTAGTCTGATGTTTGTTATGAAGTCTAGCTTTTTTAGCCCCTCGGTGGGGTACTGTCGATCTTTACTTGGATTGGTTACGTGTGCACAGGGCTTTAAACCCCCAGTCTCTCTGTCGGCTGCCTACCCCTTTCTGCCATTAGTTTTGTGTCTGCACCCATGTTTCTCCGTTCACACCTCCGGGCCACTTAGTGACCTGTTTGAAGCATCCCTGGCTTTCTGGCTGTGGTGATGAACATGTGATATTTTTGTCAGTCTCTGCCTCCTCACACCCTTCTCCTGTCCCGTAGTTTCTCATCTTCTTTCTTGGCCAAACTTTCTGCTCTCCACCAGCTGTGTCAGAGCAGAGGACAGTCACCCGTGCTGACTGAGCTCCTCACGGAATCCCGTGCTTCATGTGGGACCAGGAGCTTCCTGTCCCTTCTCATTCAGCTTCACGGCTTGTCCTGAAGCCACCACCACGTCTTTTGTTGTGTCAAATGGTGACTTTGTCTCTGAGAAAGCTGACGCAGACGGAGGGAGCTGCCCCAGCCTTGAACCTACCGCCAGAATCCACATACGCTGCCCTCCTCCCCACAGCTGTAGACAGTCACTCTCCTGCACTGTCTGAGGGCGGCCATCTCGCCTGAAAACAAGATCCATCCTTTCCCAAATTTCCCAGAAACGTGAGCCTAAATTCTGCCAGCTGGAAAGCCCCTTCTTCAGTTCTCCCTGGTCTATGGAACCGTTCCCAACAGAGCAGGTGCACACTATTTTTAAGATGGAGGGGCAGAGTGATGTGCCCAAATTCTGAGCCCCCAAATCACCAAGAGTCCCATTGTGATGCAAGAGCGAAGAGTCTTTTGTTGTTGTCTAATGAGTTAACTGTATTAACTCTGGCCCTTTGTCCTTTCATCATGGTGGGTGGAGTAGGAAGGACCTGGGGAACCAGGAGGTGGGGAATTTATTTGGAGGGTAAGGGGCGTGTCTAAGGGTACACAACAGGATTGGTGCGCTTCTGGGTTTGGGCAACCTGTCCTGTGTTGATTGGTTAACTGGTTGCTATGGCCCATAGGCCCTCCCAGGGTGGTTGCTATTCTCTGCCAGTCACTGCTATGCCACTTTTCCTGAAAAGCACTGTAAAGCACTCCCAAAGCCCGCCTGCTGACTTCTGATTGGTTCCTTGCCATGTGGAGGGTATCTGACCTAGGGCAGCTCCTGCAAGGTCAGAAGGCCGGAAACTAAGCACCAGTGCTGAGCCAGAGGCCTTTGTCTTACTGGGTCTTTTCTGCAGCCTGTCATGGCTGCTAAAGCAGGGGGCTGGGTGAGGGTCTGGTCCCTTCACAGAGGTGGTATAAATCTACCTCTTCACTGAAAAAGAATGGATATGAACAGTAGAAACGGGGCTGAGTGGCCCCATGCATTTCCCAGCGCCTGGGAACAGATGACTGTATGCTAGCCTGAACTACTTGGTGAGAGACACTGCCTTCAGAATCAAGATCCCTTTCTTGCTTTCCAACCCCACCCCAAGCCCGTGCTTTCTTTGGCTACCATCTTGCTTTTTCTGTTTCTTTGTTCTAGATCAAGTTTATCAAGGAACTGAATCTCATGTCCAGTCTCTGTGCTCTAGCTTTTCTCTTAAACCTCGTGAGCCCTATGCCTCTGCTGTCATCACTCCGTCTACAGCCCACCCACCCACACACTGCAACGTTAGCCCTGCCTCTGGAGGACTCCGCCTTCCCAGACCACACCCCCTGGCCTTTCCATTCCACCCAGGCTGTTGAATGGCCCTGCCCCCTTCTCTCAGACCTCCTAGAGCTGAAGATCTGAAGGTCCCCTCTCACCATCTGTACTCCAGCAACGCGCTCACAAAACCCAAGGTGACTCCCAGACGATGAGCTTCACCGCACCCTCTGTCTGGCGGTCCTGATGGGACCTGTCATTACTTCCCAGATGCCTGGTACATCCTGCATGCAGCATCCTCAAAGCCAGGGACCCTCTGAACCCTTCCCCCACCTATTGCCTCTCTTCCACCCTCAGTCCTAGTGGCACAGGCCAGAGCTCGGGGTGGGGGCGCTCTCAACACTCCTGTCTCCTTCTGCATCGAGTAAAGAGGCATCATTGTTCTACCGCCAGACCAACAAGAGAATATAGCCATGGTTCCTGTTGGCACATCTACCAACTGCACCTGAGTCACCCCCGCCCCCCACCGTACTAACACAATGGCTTCCAAGATGACCCTGCTTATGTCAAATCCTAATCCTTCCTAAACTTCCCTCTTTGACAAGCAGCTTGTGAGTGTGTGTACCTGTGTGGGTTCCTGGGGGGGGGGGTGCCTGCTTGCTGCAGTGCCAGTGTGGAGGTCAGAGGGCAACTTTGGAAGAGCTGGCTTTCTCCTCAGTGCTGGTTGAAGGGATGGGACTCAGGCCTTCAGGCTGCAGCACACAAATGCTTTTACTCGCCAAGCCTCCTCGCCAGCCAGCCCTGAATGTCTGCCTTAAGGGAGCGGTGAGGGCGGTGTTGCTGATGGAAGCTGGCTCTTGTAGGAGAGCCGCGTGAGTAAAGCTGTGGAGGTGATGATTCAGCACGTGGAGAACTTGAAGAGGATGTACGCCAAAGAGCACGCTGAGCTGGAGGAGCTGAAGCAGGCTCTGCTGCAGAACGAGAGGTCTTTCAGCCCCCTGGAAGATGAAGGTAAGGGTGACCTGCTGCATAGTGGTTAAGAGCGCATGCTACTCAAACTTGGTTCCAGCAGGCATGTCCCTTGGCTTATGACAGCCTGCAACTCCAGCTCTGGGGGATCTGATGCCCTCTACTGGCCTCCATGGGCACCTGCACCCACATGCACACACACACACACACACACACACACAACACGCACACACGCACAGTTTTTTTAGTTTTGTTTTGGTTTGTTTGCTTGTTTGTTTTGTGATAGGATCTCTATATAGCTCTGGCTGTCCTTGAATTCCCTATGTGGACGCAGGCTGGCCTCAAACTTAGCCATCCACCTGCCTCTGTCTCCCACGTACTGGGGTTAAAGGTGTGGCCACCATGCCTGGCTTACATAGTCTCTTTGGAAAGACAATAGTTATGCTCCCCTGACAGTGTCCTCTTCTTGCTCCTTCCTGCCTTGCTGCATCATGGAATAAGAACCTTATGTAAAGGTCATGTTAGAAAAATGTCTCATTCTTGGGTTTTATATAAAATATCAGTCTTGATCGCAGAAACAAGGTACTTACTTAGCAGAACACATTAAGTAGATGCTAGTCCAGCCAGGGTGTTATAGCTGGCTCTCCCTCCACACACGATAATGTGTAACACACGAACCAGCCATCATTTGGTATTCTTGAAGGATCCTAGCACAGTAAGCTGTCTGACAAATTGAAGACAGATGAGAGCATGTGGTTTCTAGAAATCTCAGTTTAAGGTTTATTTCTTTTTTTTTAATGGGCATCAATGCTTGTATGTACAAGCACGCAGTGCCCACAGAGGCCAGAAGAGAGCACTTGATCTTCTGGAACTGGACTTTAAGATGGTTGTGAGCTGTCACGTGGGAGCTGGGACCTAGACTAGCATCCTTTGCCTAACCACTGGGCCACCTCTCCAGCCCACAATGGTTTTGAGTAAACAGTAGGAGCTTTTCTGAACAGAGTTCTTACTTCAGCAACGTTCCCTCTTTTGAACAGCAGCAGTAGTTGACATTTTACTGCATGCTAGCAGGCACTGGGGACAACTGCAGAAGCATTAAGGCCTGCGTCATAGTGGTTTATACGGGGATTGTTGGGACTGGAGACAGAGCTCAGTGGTCGAGTGCTTGCCAAACATGAAAAAGTCCCTGAGCTCAAGCCTCAGTACCACAAAAATAGAATAAAACAAACATATTTATCTTGCTCAATGGTTCCTAGAGTCTTTTGTTTTTAGTTTCTTGAGGCAGCGTCATGCTGTAACCAAGGCTGACCTTGAACTCATGACGATCCTCCTGTCTTGGTCTCTTCCAGAGTCTTTGGTAAACCTTTTTTGATCTTCACTTGACAGAAATGCACGTGTGGTTTTTAGAATGTAAACACGTGGCCAGAGAGATGGCTCAGTGGTTAAGCTGCTCTCCCAGAGTCCCAGTGCCCACCCGGTGGCTCACAACTGTCCAACTCCAGTGCCAGGGGATCCGATGTGGTGCAGACATACATGCAGGGAAAACACACACATAACAGAATTCTGTTTTCCTTTCAGACGACTGTCAGATTAAAAAGCGTTCGTCTTCTCTAAATTCCAAGGTAAGTACTGATTTCATCATTGACAACTGTTGACAAAATGCTCATGAACTGTTAAGATAGTATTTGAAGTTACATGCCTTTTACTGACAATCACAAAACAGATTAAAATTCTCCTGCGTGAATGTACACGTGTGTGTATCTGTTTATACAGTTTAGGAGGCGCACCGTCCTAGCTCCTGTTGTCAAAATGGCCCAGCAGCACGCGGAAAGCCAGTGTAGCCATCTTTTGTCTCACTGTTTAAACCAAAGCTGGGTACAGGCAGGCAGATTCTCAAGATCCCTACAGACACATTCACCCTCCCCCCACCCTGACTCCTCCCTGAGGTCTAACAACTCTACTTCAGAGCCTGGCTGCATCCTTACTGCAAAGTCTAGTCACAAAGCGGGAGAGAAGGCCGGGTGGCTGCCCTGTGCAGAGCAGCCCTGGGAGTCTCCCACAACACCCCCACTTTTGTTTTGGCTGGGAAGAGAGATGGGGACAGACAGCCTGCTTCCTGGGTGTCCCCAGGCCTGTCCGAAGAACCACAGTCCTGTTGCTGAGCGAGAAAGCGGGGTGAAGGTAGCAAAAGCCCACAGGATGGGGCCGTAGTCGGGAGGTCCCTGCAGACGCACACAAGAAGGTGTCCCTCACTAGCGCTCCCCCTAGTTTAATACAGTTGATAATGGGGTTAACCATGATAATTCTTCCAATTTGTTTACTTTTTATTCCTGAGCGGTATTTATCTATGCTACACAATGCTATATAATATTCCCCTATGCAAATCTCGGGCCAATAAACCCATTTATTTGTTAAAATATACCATCTCACTTATGATGGAGTCTAAAAGGTTAACCTCCCCGAGCAATGCTGAGAGTTCATAGACTTGCTACCCCAGCTGAGGTAGAGTCTGGGGTAAGTGGCAAGCCTGGGCCTCTTGCCTGGTGGATGACTAGGAGTAACAGCGGCATTGGGAAATGCTTCAGAAGTTTCGGGAAACTTACTGTCCCATCACATCTGAGGAGAAGGAGATGTTTAACCCGATGTAGGCATCACACCGCATGAACATGTATGTAATAGAGCCGCTAATTCCCCACTAGTATGTAAGGTTTTTTGTTACTAGTTAAAACGAAGTTAACCAAAGTCCCATGGACTTTAAAAGTATTGTTGGAAAACTGCAGGAGACGCTGCAAGTGTGGTGAACCCTGACTTCCTCGTGGGCTCGGGTTTTCTGAGCACGGAAGTGAAGGCGACAAGAGAGAAGAAAAAATGCATTTGGCTAATTTCAATGCAGTCCGTCTTCTAGAAAAATACAGGGGTGATGGACAAGAGTATAGGCATGCTTCTCAGAGAAAATATGCAAATCACAATTCAACAGCACAGGTGTCAGGGATAAGCAGAAGACAGACAAATGAAAACCCAGAGGAGAAACATGATTCTTAAGCTAGCGAAAGTTGTAAATCTGAGGTTGGGGGAGACGGAATATAAAGTGGTAAATACTCCCGGAAGGTGATTTTTTTTCTATGCAAGGTCCTCGAATGCTCGCCTGCTGCCTGACAGCCGAGCATGGCCGTGAGCAGCATGGCGGAGGATGAAATCCCCACAGTTCTCTAATTGTACTGTCTCCCCTGTGTAGCCATCGTCTCTTCGAAGAGTGACGATTGCCTCTTTGCCCAGAAATCTCGGGAATATGGGGACGGTAAGCGCACTTGGAGGTCTCTGCCTCAGGAGTGAACTTGTCTGTCTCTGTGGTAAAATGCAATTCCCTCACTGAACTCCTATTTCACGATTTCTCGATCCTCCAAAGGTGTATGGCATAGACAGTAATGACAGATTCAGCCGGCGGTCGAGCAGCTGGTAAGTGTGGCTTGTGCCCATACTCTGGGAACCCGTGGCAAGCTGAGAGTTGGTCTTGAGCTCATCAACATGTAGGATTTGATTTGCTCAGAGTGCGAGCAGACCAAACGCTGTAACTGGCATTCGGGTGTGGCGGCTGCACTGGGAAATGAGAGTTACCTGGGTGTGAAGGGAAACAAGGAGCCAGTGCTTCCTGCGTTGACTTAAGTGGTGAGGGGACACCCGGTGCCGGGCACAGCTTCGTCTCACGTACGGCCGTTGTCTTTGTGCAGGAGAGTTCTGGGGACGAAGCAGAGTGAGCAGCGCCCCTCGCTGCACCGGTTTATTAGCACCTACTCCTGGGCAGACGCTGACGGCGAGAAGTGTGACGTGAAGTAGGTCCCTCGCGGTGTCCTCGCGGTGTCCCTGTTAACCTGATGTGAGCTGCAGCATGCAGAGGGGAGGTCGGAAGGAAAAACAGGCCATGAACTGCTTTATAAATGTCGTTTGGGAACACCGTGGTCCCTCTGGTCCTCAGCGTGGCAACCTTTTAAGCTAGATAACTCCCTGGGATTTCCGAGATCCAGGCATGCCCACCGCCAGAGCCGCAAAAGTAAAGTCCGCATCATCGTAGAGTACGAAAAGCAGACATGAAAACAGGACATGTTTGAATAGGCAACATCTGCCCTTTGTGGCGTGTGTAGTCATCCGACGTACACAAAGCGGTCTTGGCATCCTCTGCTCAGCAGCATTTGTCTTTCTGACAAGCAGGGGCTGCTGTGTATCCAGAGCTGGCCTCAAACAAACAGCCATCCTCCTGCCTCAGCCTCCTGAGTGTTGGGAGTGCAGGTGTCACCACCACGTCTAGAATATGTTTAGCAAATTTAATGAGTGAAACTATGCTCTGTGCCCCCATGGTGAAGGCAGAGGGCAAAAGGTGAGGTGTGGCACGGGGCTGCCGCCCCCGGCTCCGCCTCACTTGGACTCTTCTGTCACCTGTTAAAGCGTCCTTCTCAGGCCACTCGTTTAAGCACATTCGCTGAGCGCCTCCAGCAGACTTGCTAGGTCACAGGCATCTCCCACATCCCGGGATCGGATCCCGCGGCACGTGCTCCCCATGTATTTATGTGATGGGTCCGAGCTACATGGGAGAATGCCAAGTACTTCCTTCAAACATTGCCCGCTTACGGCTTCACTCAGTCTTGGTAAACAGAAGACAGAGATTAAGCAGCTCACGGAACGGTGCCCTCATGCCCCCTCATCCTCCAACCCTCTCCTTGGGCAATCACGGGCATCATGAGCTAAGAATTTCAGAATGCATACCCAGCCAGGAGCCATTGGTTGCAGAAGTAAGTTTGCTTAGGCGGAGGGCGCCCTCTGTTGGAAGAGCCATTGGTTACGGAAGTAAGTTTGCTTAGGCGGAGGACGCCCTCTGTTGGAACACACTCAGTCTAGCACCTCCCAGGGCTCTAAGCACTAGGAACCAGTTTGTTTTCTCCAGCTTCGTATTCAGAGTATTTTCGTATGCTCTACAAATTAGGATGCTTAGAGGAATGACAGCTTGACTGTATTCCAAGTCAGCACCAATCATCCAGAACACTATCAACAAGCCAGAAGAGCATGCCTGGGGTGCCTGCTCTCAGGAGGCAGACACAGGAGGATCACTCCAAGTGTGAGGTCAGCCAGGGCTAACCAGGAGACCCCGTCTCAGAACTAAGGCTTTACCAGAGAACAAGTGCAGTCCACTTCCTACAGAAGACATCGAATCAGGATAGTAATATGTCACCACTTCATGAAGCGTGTCATCTCCGTGCTGTTAAAGTGTGGGCAGAGGTGTGTGCGTGTATCCACACTATCGAGTGGAAGTCGTTAAGACTCACTTGGAGCTTTCAATTCCCTCTTGTGGGTGTTTCTGGCCAGCGTGCTACACAGAAGCTGTTTTAAATCCCTCTAAGTGTGGTGATCTAACATTCAGACTTTGGTGTGTGTGAGTGCCTTGAGCAGACCTCAGTGATGTTTAGTAAATACCACATATATTGTCATTGGTTTCAAAACTGCAGAGCCAGCGATGCCTCGGAGCCGGCGGGAGAGGAGGTGGTGGAGAGGACCAGGAAGGTCAGCGTTTCTGAGAAGAGGAGCAGCCCATCCGCCTGGGACAGCACCGCAGTGTAAGCTGCTCACTCACTGGAGAGGGCAGGAATGGGGAGCACAGGCTAGCCACGGCGCTCAAGCTGCTTTGTAGAAGGGCAGGTGGACTGTTAGGACTGCCAGGAAGCATTCTGTGGGGATGGTCCACAGCAGCGGCTCCCCTGACCCTGGTTAACAGTGCAGGAACTTGACTCTGCTGCAAGAAGGGTCCCGGGTTTAGTGGGACATGCGTCTATCCTGCTTTACATGAATGAAGGGCTGAGATAAACATGTCAGGAATTAGTGCCTGGGTCACATTCTCAGCGTTGGAGCAGGGCTGTTCCTCTCATTCTAACAGCTATCCCCTAAGCCAAGGCTCCAGCCTAACTCGCAGTCAAGGCAGCCTTGTGGGGTACTTGGTGACCAGTGCCACTGGCGAAGGAGAGTCTCCAAGCCCCACACAGCGTGACTGCCCTTGCTCTCCCCACAGCTGCAGCTCGGTGACTTCCTGGCTCACTCACCTGCGAGTGCCCTTCAGCAGGGCCAACAGGGTGCTCTGGCTCTCGGTGGTCTTCATCGCACTGTTTGCAGCCCTGATGAGTTTCCTCACAGGCCAGTTCTTCCAGACGACTGCGGAGGCTGCGCCCACACAGGAAGGGACCTCCTGGATGTCTCTAGAACACATCTTATGGCCCCTCACCAGACTCAGGCACAATGGGCCCCCGCCAGTATGACTGGAGCGCAGCCGAACGCCCCATTCTAATTTAACGTTTCCCTCTGAGAGTCATGCATTAGTAACTTTCTAGGAACTACAGTGCGGAGCCGGGCTCTCAGGACAGCTGAGATGTTTTAGTTCCCCAGCAATAGCACAGGTATTTTAATGAGCTCTCTGAGACAGACATCATACTTTATTGAAATGTGTCACAATAAAGAACCATTCAAATCTTCGCGCAGTGAAGCTTGAATAGAGTGTTCTCGGGTCACTCGAGTAGTTCATTTGTGACATCAGCCACCTGGAGAGGTGCCCGATTCCCCCGGGGTCTGGGGTCCCGCCAGCGCTCACACAGGCTGTGGAGACTAGGAGTAGCTGAGGACCCGGGTGGCGAGCAGCATGTGGCACACGGAGTCGATGAAGCGGCAGTCTGCGCGCCTGACCCTCTCCATCGCCCCTGGGGACGCGAAGTCCTTCACCATGTGGTACAGGGTGGAGTGGAACTCCGTGTCCTCCTTGAGGGCCTCAGAGAACACCTCACTGTTTTCCCTGACCCTGAGCATCTGCGCTCTGTCACCACTGAACATGAGGAGGGACCAGGGATGGCCCTCTGCGTCTTCCGCCAGGCCCTCCTTCACCTGAAAAGATGCCAGACACACACAGGGAAAGGAGCTGCTGAGGACCCAAACCACCCAGCTGGCAGGCGGTCTCACCGCGTGGACCAGGGGCTAGCCCGGCCTCCCGTGTGCCGCGAGTGAAGGTGCGTGCCTCCATGCACAGCTCACATGCTCTGCACCCCCCATGCCCGACACGCTTCAAATCCAAAGCTGCATGCACGTGGGTGTCTATGGAGCACCTGCCCATGTAGCCACGAGACAGATGTTCCCCAGGTACTGCTCTAGAAGCTGAGGGAAGCTCCAGGATGCCCCACCCAGAGACAGACTCACCCTTCAGACACAGCTCTCAGAGGAGGGAGCAACAAGAGAGGGGGACAAGGTGGCTGCTAATACTGACATCCAGTGCTTTGTGGTGGGGAGGGGTGTGCAGGTAGCAGCTCAGTGACAGAACATACATGCAGTATGTATGTATGTATGTACGTATGACAGCTCAGTGACGGAGCATATGTGCAGCATGTATGTATGTATGACAGCTCAGTGATGGAGCATACGTGCAGTATGTATGTATGTATGTATGTATGTATGTATGTCAGCTCAGTGACAGCATACGTGCAATATGTATGTATGTATGTATGTATGACAGCTCAGTGACGGAGCATACATGTCTGCGGCTCTGGCTTTCAGCCTAGCTCACGGAAAACTTCCATCAACCTTGAGCCTGAACACTGTCTTTTCTATGTGTCGAGCATAATGTGACACAGTTACGCCTGACCTCCACAGAGGCCCTTGAACCACAGATGCCCGCACACACGGTTTCCACCTTTGTTCTGGTGTCAACACAGACATCAGGTCCCAGCAATGGGACCACAGTGGGTAGAGAAGGCACAGTCCTTCAGTGGTCAAGCCAGGGCTAGCCCAGACTCTCACGGTAACACTCTGAATGTCAGGGCCACCTCTTTAGGAGGGCTTTCTCTTTGGAAGACAGGGTGGTTTCACAGGTTTTGCATACTGTACCCCAAACACAACTCTCGTGGAATTGCAGGCCATGTTCCACTTGCTCCAGCAGAAGGCGAAGGCGGGGCTTAGCAGAGCCATTTGCCGGCAGGCCTTGACTTCCACCAGGGGCACCTGTAGAGGGGCAGAAGTGTCCTCAGTCACAGAGTGTCCCGACAAGCCTCCTCTGCGCCTGCCACCGTCCTCACCTCCAATCTTAAGTCAGACTCTGGAACTCCGCTCTGGGAATCAGGCCAGGGTGTCCCTAAAGTGAGCAGAGGCCACAAAGCCCTCTGTGAGCTGTCCCCAACACTGCCTGCCCTTCCTGGTCTGGGTGTCCCAGGCTCCCGGGCCTTCTGTTCTGCAGTCTACAAGCCCGCCAGGCTGCTGCTCAGGGGTGGGGGTGGGGTGCTGGCTGCAGTGGGGCTTTCCACCTCGAAAGAGCCACACACACACACCAGACACCCGGGGGCAGCACGCCTCTCTCCAGCGTTGCCCCCCCCACCCCACCCCCCGCACACCCACACACCCTGCAGTGCAGCCTGCCGAGGGCTCCACACTGCCTCCCTTCGTCTGTTTCTCTTTGCTTTTCCACGGCACTCTTTAGCTCCCTAATGTGCAAGACCATTTCAGTTAAGCTTCTTTCTTTACTAGAATGCCGGCTCCCATGGCAGGGACTGTTCCACAGACAGGAGCAGGGCAGGGCACTGCTGTGCCACCAAGTCACTAAAACCAACTTGTTCCACCTACGCATTTACGTCCATACCCTTAGGTACATGACTGACAGGTGTCACACAGGTGAAAAGACACCGGAAAGTGGCAGACGTGCCCTCCGGTACAGAACGCTTCCTCTAAAACACGCCGTCCGTCCGTCCGTGGTTCAGGGCGCCTGTGGCTTCATTACCAAGCACTGGCCCCGAGGGCGGGGCTGGCTGCTAGAACAGCCCAAGGGTCTGTTGTGGGAGCCGCAGGCTCTCACGAGGGTCGTAAGGGCTGCGCCCCTGCCTGGAGCGCAGGCGAGCATGCAGATGTGGGGGCTGTGCTGAGGAACCGTGAAGGGAATGTTTCACAGGCTGGTGGAGAAGGGCAGAAGAGCAACACCAACAGTAGCCGGGGCTGCTTCGGCTGCGAGTGACCGCGTAGACGGCAGGGCCACTTGCCACACCCCAGTGCTTCTGAAGACTATGACTCTGGAGGGAACCCTAGTTGTCTGGTCCTGCCCCACAGTTCAGTGGGAGCAGCGCTCTGCGTTAGAGAAGCGAATCCTTGCCTTGTTGTTGATGACGACATAGAAGTGAGAGTACACCGACGGGAAGATGTTCAGGCCCGCCTCCTTCAGAGCCAGGATGAAGGGCACCGGGGTCATCCATCTCCCCTCCAAATGAGACTGGTGCTCTTGGCCCTGCAGTCTGACCGAGCCTAACAGGCAGAGGTTCTCCTAAGTTTGGGAAGAGAAAAGGAACGAGTCAGTATTATTCCAGGCCTCGCCTGCTCACTCCCTGTGTTAGCTGTGAAGTCGCTTGACACGCCACAGTCACAGAACGCAGCTGGCCTGTCTTGGGCCTGACCTGGAAGCCCCGCCTCTGGCCCCCGTCATCGCCTCAGGCGGCTCACTACCTTCCTAGGCTCCCTCCGGGCACTTGAGGGATTGGAAATGATCTCGCAGGTAGGTTTATGAAATGTGAGAGCGCTCCATGTTCATTCTGAATCAAAGTGGCCGTTAAACAGTCACGATTGTTTTGTTAGGGCTTACCCTTAATTTTTAACATGTCTGAGATTTAACATGCTGTAAACTGTCCAGTTTTGAAAGGTACAAAGTGTGTACTTGTGCATTCTATATCTAAAAGATCTCAGTATTTGTTCAGTGTAAAAATGAAGTCAGTTGATGGTTTTTACACCAAATGCTCAAAATCCAACACACAGTTCTCGGGTTGAACCAGCTGCCTCTTATTTACGAGCTTAATTGCCACATGGATGGGAACAACCTGAAAACCTAACCTGAAGGCACACTCTACTGAAAGAGACACCCACCCACCCACCCCCACCCCCACCCCCACCCCCCCACACACACACACGCACGCACGCACGCATGCACGCACACACAGCAGGGCGCCTTCCTGGGCCTCAGATTAGGCACAAAGCACACCCAGGTTAAACAGCTGCTTTCTGACTCAGGCAGAAAAACAGCAGCAAATGACCTTGCAGGTGTGATTTTTAAGAGGAGCTATAAGCAGTGTGTGTTAGGATGAGCTAGGGTGTGGCCGTACATTTTCATTAGGCATGTTAATTAGGTGGGTCAAAGCAAAGGGGGTTTCTGAGTGCTGGACTTGAGTGCTCTGGCAGCTGAACCTTGGCAGTTAGCCTCGGGAGGAGGAAGGGGCCACATAAGGGAACAGACCTCAGTGATGAGTGTTAGGATTGTAAAGTAATGGTGTTCAGCAAGGCAGAGGGAATGGAGAAGGGTTAGCCACAGCCACCCTTGCCACGCTCGAGCTGCTCAGAGTCCCTTCGTCTACGACCTGAGGTTCATACACAAACGCTCCGAAGGTGTCAGTCTCTGCCCATCCCAGAGTCATGCACAGTGCTGTCCCTGCACTGGACAGGATGGGTGGGAGCCTGGCAGGGAGGCGGGGCAGGGCAGGGAGGCGGGGCAGGGCAATACCTGGTATACTCTCAGGAAAGCCAATGATCTAACAGGCTGAGAGCAGCTGCCAGTGTTTTAAGGGCCCAGTGACCCCACAGAGGCTTCATTTGTTTTGTTTTGTTTGTTTGCTTGCTTGTTTGAGACAAGGATCGCAGTGTGGCTCTTGCTGGCTGGAACCTCTGCAGGGCTGGGATTAGAGGTGTCTGCCGCCCGCCATGCCTGTCCCCCACCGGCAAAGTCTGATGGTCTGTTGGTGTTTCTGCCGTGTTCAGAAGGGTCACAGCTCTTCTTAAAGCAGCTTCACCTGCATGTCACACACTCACCAGGGATTCTCAGAAACTGGAGGGCGACACCCTCACAAGTGTGCTTTAAAGCATCGCCATGCTACCTAAGAAAGTCCTTAGGCTGCTGCACACTGAGTCTTCTGTCCCTGCCCTCAGCCTCAGCATGAGCCCACTCCTCTGGGGCTTGCAAGGCTGGGTACTTCCTGAGGGGCAGAAGTTTCCCTCAGCAAGACAAGCCCTAGAGAAGCTCCTGAGACAAGGGTGAGGAGGCCACACCCAGATGAGGCTTGCTGGGATGACTGTCCCACCCCTGATGATGGGAACAAGCCAGAGCCTCCATCTTACACATGGTTGCTTGTTAACTCCATGAACTACACTTAGAGACACACTCCAGCACATTTTACACGTGTGCTTGTAGACACACTACTCAACCCATAGGCGGGCTGTGAAGTCGCCCACCTTGATGTGTATCTGGAGCTCGGTGAACAGTGTAGTCACAGTCAGGACAACTCTGTTTACATCGAGGGGTCGCAGTTCCCAGGACTGGTAGGGCATATTGACATGGGCATCTTGAATCAAGGCCACAGGGCCCAGAGTATCCAAACTGAAGGTTATGAGCCTGTCTTCTCGATCGTAAAAGATGCTGCTGATGCCGTCTGTTCTCCAGAGTTTACCTTCACGACAGAAGATGGTGACATTAGTCATGTCTTTCCTATAGGAATGAGTAAAATCATCTCGGTGCACGTACTATGTGCACTGTCTTCTCTATTAAGACTCTCAAGGAAGAGCGCCCCCTGCTGGGAGAGACCTGCCTCCAGGGTCCTGTCCAAACTCCAGCACTGTCTGCAAACCCCAGGGTGCTCCGCATGACTGAGCGGGGAGGCTCACTGTCTGTCTCTGGCCCTTGCCACCCTTCAGACCTGCTTTCAGCCCTGCCCCTCTCCTGCCTGTGCCCATGAGCATGCTACCATTCTTCCGAGCCCTATGCAGAGGCTCTTTACCTGTTTGTTTATACATTTATTTGTTTTTTTCGGTACATGGTTTCTCTGTGTAGCTTTGGAGGCTGTCCTGGAACTCGCTCTTGTAGACCAGACTGGTCTCAACTCACAGAGATCCACCTGCCTCTGCCTCCCTAGTGCTGGGATTAAAGGTGTGCGCCAAGACCACCCTGCTCTGTTTTAATTTTTTTTAGGTTTATTTTTTTGTTTAAGGTTATACTTTCAGGGATAATTTCCAAGTTTGTTATTCATTCATTTTTCATGTGTTTTGCCTACATTTGTGTGTGTGTGTGTGTGTGTGTGTGTGTGTGTGTGTGTGTGAACTCCATGCAATGCCCACGGAGGCCAGTAGAGGGCACTGGCCCCCATGGACCTGAGTTACAGATGGCTGTGAGGGGCCATTGTAGGCTCTAAGAACAGAGCCGGGTCCTCAGAAAGAGCGGCAATCACTCCAAGCCACTGAGCCGTTTCTGCAGCCCTTTGGCTCCTGTTTTTGTTTGTTTTTACGAGACAAGGTTTCTCTGTATTGTTTTGGAGGCTGTCAGTCCAGCCTGGTCTCGAACTCACAGAGATCCGCCTGCCTCTGCCTCCCGAGTGCTGGGATTAAAGGCGTGCACCACCAACGCCCGGCCTGGCTCCTGTTTTAAAACAGCTGTGCAACCCGCCTGTTTACAAGCGCAGTCTTGCTTTGAGGGGTCGGGTGCAGCTGTGCAGCCGTGTCCCCGACACAACGAGATGGTTTTTAAACCTCCTCCCAACAAGACCCCCCCACGTGCACCCCCCTTAACGTTCATTTCCAGACTCCCTAAGACTATCCTGTCTACACTTCTCACAGAGATGCTCTCACACAGTAGGTGGCACGCTTGGCCTCTTGCAGGTCAATAATAAAGGCCCAGCTTAGGAGTGGGGAAAGTGCCTGGTAACAGCCCTGCCCTTGGGAGGCGGAGGTGGGAGGGGCTTCAGTTTGCACTCAGCCTGAGCTATGCCCTTAGCTCAGGGCCAGTCTGGGCCTCAACAAACAGAAACCTAGACAAATGATTCAAAGAAACATTTCGCCAAACAGGGTGGGTGTGAGTCTAACAGTGAAAAGATGTTCAGCATTGGCCACTAGTAAAAAGAAAATAGATCCACTGTTCAGGACCACGTCACACCACTAGACAGGTGACGACCAGTGTCAGCAGGGAGGGTATGACACAAACAGAACTCAAAAACTGTACAGCCAAGCTGAGAAATGGGTTAATAGCCTCTCAAGGTAATAGTCACTTGCCGCTCGGCTGCGAGCAGGGATCAGAGGACAGCTTCGGGTGTTGGTCCTCAACCGTCACCTTACTTGAGGCAGAGTCTCTCATTGTCAGCTGTCCAGGCCAGGCTGACTGCCTGCTGAGATTTTGGGGTTCTCTGGTCCCACCTCACTGGAGCAGCCCAGGGGCTGGAGATGCCTGGAACAGTGCCTGGCGTTTACATGGGCTCTGCAGATTCAAACCCGGGTCCTGGTGACCGTGTGCCCAGTGCGACATGCACTAAGCCTCTCTCTGGGCTAGTGCGGGCAATCTTAGAGGACATAACCAATTAGGAGTCACTCTTCTGGGCAGGCAGGTGTAGCTTCCTGGGTACTGGCTGCCAAGCCTGGCAGTGTGAGTTTGGAACTCTGGACTCCGAGGGGACGGAGGAGAGAACTGATTGCTGCACGTTGTGATGTCACCCCCATGGATGCTGTGACGTGAACACCCCGTCCACCAGAACAAACCGATGACAAGTGTAAACTACAGAGGTCCCGGCTCGCATTTCAGAGGGCGTAGCATCACCCAGCTTTCAGGACGTGGGCTCCATCCCAGTCCTTGGCGGGTAGAAGCAGGAAGGTAAGAAGTCTGGGACATCCTTGATTATACCTTGGATTGGAGACCAGTCCATGGAAGAGAGAGGGAAGGAGGAAGGGAGGAGAGAGGGAGGGAGGGAGGGAGGGAGGGAGGGAGGGAGGAGGGAGGGAGGGAGGGAGGAGGGAGGGGGAAGGGGGAGGGAGGGGGAAGGGAGGAGGGAGGGAGGGAGGGAGGGGGAGGGAGGGAAGGGAGGGGGAAGGGAGGGGGAGGGAGGGAGGGAGGACCGCCTGCTGCAATCTTGCACTGCCCTTCCTGATGCATGGCTGTACCTTCTGCATCCCACCTTATGACCTTGGGGTCCTCGAAGAAGATCACGTTCTCGTGGACCTCCAGGGTGACCTCTATGGGTGGAAAGGCGTTTTCTGGGTCGGGCTCGTCTGTGGTTTCTGGAGGGTATGTAAACCTCTGTAATCCTTCTTGGCGTATCTTTTGAAAGTGACCAGAACAACGAAGATTAGAAGGCGGTGGCGGCAGCAGAGACCCCTATTACTAACCAGCTCTGCGCGCTGTCACACTCATCCGCAGAACAACGCTCGGGCACGCGTTCAAGGGGAAGCGTGGCCAAAGCCCGGGCTCCAGGGATTGCTCTTCACCCTCTCCACCTCAGGTCCCTGACGAGCCGACTGCCAGGGCGTGAGAGAACTCAGGAGACCTGCGACAACTACACAACTACAAGTTCACACCCCAAACACCCAGAACAGAAGTGTGGGTGACCACGGAGCAGCACAGGGGGTTCTGGGTGACGTCCCTAGCTGACAGCAGATGTCTGAGTCAGGGTGGGGCTGTGAACCATTTGAATCAACAAGGAGAGAGGGCGCCAGGGGAAGAGGAGGGTTAGAAAAAGATGTTCTCATGGCATAGGTGGAAAAGAGAAGAGCCTCGCAGTCAGGTGAGCGCATGGCCAGCTGTGCGGGAGACTTCTGTGGACTCCAGTGCTAGACACGAAGAGGTACGGCAGGGCACGGACAAAATTCAAGAACAACAGACTTCGGGTGAATTCTTGAAAAGCCCATCTCAGGCTGAGCCTTCCTGTGGACAGAGTTCTGAAGACTTGCCTTCACAAGGGACGGCTTTTTCTAGGCAAGCACTCTGCCACTGAGCCACACGACCAGCCCCAAAGGGACGGCTGTCTTAGTCTGCCCACCCCAATGCCCTGTCTCATGTGCTCCCATCTGGACCCTTTGGAGTGTGCACAGACCACATGATCTCCCTTAGCTCTGCTTTTATTTCATGGGAAGAAAGGGAAAGGCCTGATCAAGATCAGCTGGGCAGAGAGTCTCGGGAACAAAACCCAGGTATCCAAACAGCACATTAGCTGGTGCTGTTAAAATCTTGCTGGAAGAGACCAGGGAAAGGTGTCTGTACAGGCCTGGAAGTTCTCTCCAAACAGGCACAGGCATGGCACCTGCCAAGCCAAATCCACTACGTGACGCTGAACTGACAAATGGGAGGTGACTTGTTTTGTGGGGTGGGGTTTGAATACTGGGCCTTGCTCAAACCCAAGCCTTCGAATTAAGATTTGGGCATAATTTTTTTGAAACATTCTGGGAAGGGTTGCACAAGCAGTCAGTTGGCCTGGCATGGGTAAAGACATCTTCCTTCCCAGGTATTGGGAATGGGAATATGGCATTAAACAAACAAACAACAACAACAACAACAACAACAAAAACCCAAAACTCTTTAAAAAAGTTTTGTTTCTCAGATATAAAAAATATTTTTCATTTAGAGCTATTTATACAGCTTAGGGCAATTTATGGTTCGGGAGGCCATAGGTGGGGTCAGTTAGCAAATGCACACAATAAAAATAAAGCCAACTCACTAAAAGGTAAAATAAATAAACTACAGCAGTGCATACTTGCAATCTCGGTGCTGGGGAGGCTGAGGCAGGGGGACCACCACAAAACCCCGAGCTGTAAAGCAGGCTGCAGACAGCCTGGTCTGTGAGACCTCGTTTCAAAAAGCAAACAGAAGCTCTGTGGAGGACACACGCCAGGTCCTTCCAGGAGGGGCTGTGTGAGAAGGGGCAGCTCTGACAGAGTCAGCACTGGGGGACTCCATGACAGCTGGGGATTCCTGTCACCGGTGTCCTGGGGGTGTCGTTTGCTGGCAGTCCCAGCTGCCTCTGGACCCTGGCTTTCAGATGCAAGTGAGGGTGTTGCTGAATGCGGACTCCGTGGATCTGAGACCACCAGCCACGAGGACATCTGCAGACATTCCCACAGGCTGCTATGTCACAAAACTCTCCATGGATGGTCTCTACACACTCACACAGGTGCTGCCCCGCCTTCAGGGTGTGTGCGGTGAAAACCTCCTTCCGGGTTTTCGGAGGTTCTGAGGGTCAGATTCAAAGTGCCATCCATGCCAGGACTATATTCTACCACTGAGCCTAGGCGTTTCTGATTTAGTGGGTGCCACATGGGACTTATGCACTTGCCTCTCTAGAAAAGTCCCCAGTGGTCAAAGAGGTCGCTGAAGCTTTTGTAAGCTTGAATCCAGAGCGGGACTGGCCAGCTCCAACCCCTGTGATGTCCCCCTGCCACTGCTCTTCATAAGCACGCCTGAACGAGAACACAGCTGTACCCGCCCTCTCCTACAGGGGCCTCGCGGCTGGTGCCGAAGAGGAGGGCTGTGGGACTCTTGGAGTCAGGGCGGCCTACCAAGGTGAAAATGGCTACCACCTGGCCATTTAGCAGGAAAAAAAAATGTTTGTCAAGCTCTGATGTAGACTAGCAGTACTAAGGATCAACTAGCCCTTTTGGGCATTAGTATTGTAGGTCTACAATTCAGTTAATAGTTAAGAATTTCCCCAAAAATGGGAGTGACGTGCATGAGACACCCAGATCACGGGAAGTGAAGTAAGACATTTCCGCCTGCAGTGTATGAAGAGACGTCTCCCTACCTCTACGAGTACCCAGCCCTTCACTGGTTTGTACTGAGGGGGCAGCTCTAGGATGTCCAGGTGGTACACTCCGCCCAGGGTGGAGAAGTGACACAAGTCCACCTCGTAGTCTTCCTTGGTGTCCGGCATCTCCACGATGTTCTCTACCAGGTGCAGCTGTGCTGAAGGAAGCACAGTTAGTGCAGCTGCAGAACACACTGGAGCGTTCGTGTCAGGAGGGAAATGAAAGCAAAACCCCAGGGCTGCTAAGGAGGTTTGCCTTTGGGTACTACACTTCACACAAGGTTCTTAAAGTGTCTCAGTAGCCAGGCTTGAGAGGAGCGTGTATGTGTGTGTGTGTGTGTGTGTGTATACGTGTTTGTGTATGTGTGTGTGTGTATACGTGTTTGTGTATGTGTGTGTATGTACGTGTGTGCTTGTGTGCATGTATGCACATGTTTGTGTATGTGTGTATATGTACGTGTGTGCTTGTGTGCATGTATGCACATGTTTGTGTATGTGTGTCTGTACGTGTGTGCTTGTGTGCATGTATGCACATGTTTGTGTATGTGCGTATATGTACATGTGTGTGTGTGAGCATGTGTGAGAAAGGCTGATTGCAGTGCACACTAGCATTGTGGGAGGCTACAAATAATAAGCAGGTGTTACTGGTAAAACATTTCATAAAGACAGAAGCAGTTTGATCAAAACTTGATAATTACTAAACTAAATTGGACATGATCTAACCAAAGACGAGTGGGAAGTTCATGGTGGAAAGGTAGATTTTGACCCATGTATCAAATGAAAAAATGGTTACTTTCACAAAAACAGGCCCTGCGCATAGAAAACCCAGGGAGGTGAGCTCCTATGATCTGGCAGTGTGAGTGTTCAGCGAGAAATGACGCCTTCGGACACTGGGACGGGGCCATTCTCACCTCTCACCCCAAGGCAGACAGCCACTGGCAACATCACCCTTAGCTGTGGCCGGACTTTACTCTGCAGACTGGCACAGGTGGTGCCCGCCTGTAGTTCCAGCTCTCAGCAGGTACAGGCAGGAGGAGGGTCCACATGGTGAGGGCTGGGCTAGCCAGGGCTAGGTAATATGACCCTGCCCCTCCCCCAGCTAACGTATCCGGTCTGAGTCCCCTCAGCCATAAAATCCACATGGTGTTAGCGCTGTGTCAGAATTAGGCAGGAGAATGATTGGGCACGTGTAGTTAGTGCCAGCAGGCAGGCAGGAAGACACACGGGGATTACAGCGCATTGCTCCCAAGGGGAAGACACAGCAGGGGTCCCATCTGTCTTTTTCATGAATGTTAACAAACTTCACTCTTTAACTTTTTTTTTCTGAGACAGGATTTTACTGTGTAGCCCAGTCTGTCCTGGAACTCACTCTGTGGACCAGGCTGGTCTCCAACTCAGAGATCTACCTGTCTCTGTCTCCCAAATGCTAGGATTAAAGACCTGTGCCACCACCAACTAGCTTTCAAATGTATTTAATTTATAATTTATTGGCCTAAAAAGGAGCCAGAAATATGACTATGCTGGAATCCAGACGGTGATGGTGGCTCTGACTGGGGTCACCATGGAGGGTCTGTGGTGCTGATGACAGGAGTTCCAGAGCCTACTCTGGTGTCATAGGTCGACAGGTGCTTGCCTAGGATGCACCAGGCCGTCCTTGGGGTCCTCAGCTCACATAAAGCTTACTTGGGAGCCCAGCCTTTGGGAGGTGGAACCAGGTGGATCAGAAGTTCAGGGTCATCCTAAGCTACATAGAGCTTTTAGATCAGCCTGGGCTGCATGAGACTCTGCCTCAGAATATTAAATAATTGAATAAAACACAAAGATTGAAGTGTGCTTGGCAATGTAAGGAGGCAGACAGAGGTTTCTTATGACAAGTATGCTCGGAAGAATGCAGAGCAGATTCCTTGACGTCATTGAGAAAGAAGAGCAGTGAGAGCTGAGAGGACAGACATCATCAGACAGAAGTCAGGCCTGAGATAACCTCCACCTTCCCAAGGTGCACCCGGCACAGGCTACAGGGGCGTGTGCATCCGCACAAGTGCTTGTGAGCGTGCATTGTGAGTGTGCATTGTGAGGAGCATTGTGAGGAACATTGTGAGGAGCATTGTGAGCGTGCATTGTGAGGAGCATTGTGAG
Source organism: Mesocricetus auratus (assembly GCF_017639785.1). Classification (NCBI taxonomy): domain Eukaryota; kingdom Metazoa; phylum Chordata; class Mammalia; order Rodentia; family Cricetidae; genus Mesocricetus; species Mesocricetus auratus. The sequence goes on from NW_024429187.1 coordinate 13,450,416, forward strand.
CATGCATTGTGAGGAGCATTGTGAGCGTGCATTGTGAGGAGCATTGTGAGGAGCATTGTGAGCGTGCATTGTGAGGAGCATTGTGAGGAGCATTGTGAGCGTGCATTATGAGCGTGCATTGTGAGGAGCATTGTGAGCGTGCATTGTGAGGAGCATTGTGAGCGTGCATTGTGAGGAGCATTGTGAGGAACATTGTGAGGAGCATTGTGAGCGTGCATTGTGAGGAGCATTGTGAGCGTGCATTGTGAGGAGCATTGTGAGCGTGCATTGTGAGGAGCATTGTGAGGAGCATTGTGAGCGTGCATTGTGAGCGTGCATTGTGAGGAGCATTGTGAGCGTGCATTGTGAGGAGCATTGTGAGGAGCATTGTGAGCGTGCATTGTGAGGAGCATTGTGAGGAGCATTGTGAGCGTGCATTGTGAGGAGCATTGTGAGCGTGCATTGTGAGGAGCATTGTGAGCGTGCATTGTGAGGAGCATTGTGAGGAGCATTGTGAGCGTGCATTATGAGCGTGCATTGTGAGGAGCATTGTGAGCGTGCATTGTGAGGAGCATTGTGAGGAGCATTGTGAGCGTGCATTGTGAGGAGCATTGTGAGCATGCATTGTGAGGAGCATTGTGAGCGTGCATTGTGAGGAGCATTGTGAGGAGCATTGTGAGCGTGCATTGTGAGGAGCATTGTGAGGAACATTGTGAGCGTGCATTGTGAGGAGCATTGTGAGCGTGCATTGTGAGCGTGCATTGTGAGGAGCATTGTGAGGAGCATTGTGAGCGTGCATTGTGAGCGTGCATTGTGAGGAGCATTGTGAGCGTGCATTGTGAGGAGCATTGTGAGGAGCATTGTGAGCGTGCATTGTGAGCCTGCATTTTGAGCGTGCATTGTGAGCGTGCATTGTGAGCGTGCATTGTGAGGAGCATTGTGAGGAGCATTGTGAGCGTGCATTGTGAGGAGCATTGTGAGCGTGCATTGTGAGGAGCATTGTGAGGAGCATTGTGAGCGTGCATTGTGAGCCTGCATTTTGAGCGTGCATTGTGAGCGTGCATTGTGAGCGTGCATTGTGAGGAGCATTGTGAGGAGCATTGTGAGCATGCATTGTGAGCGTGCATTGTGAGCATGCATTGTGAGGAGCATTGTGAGCGTGCATTGTGAGGAGCATTGTGAGCGTGCATTGTGAGGAGCATTGTGAGCGTGCATTGTGAGGAGCATTGTGAGGAGCATTGTGAGGAGCATTGTGAGGAGCATTGTGAGCGTGCATTGTGAGCGTGCATTGTGAGCGTGCATTGTGAGGAGCATTGTGAGGAGCATTGTGAGGAGCATTGTGAGGAGCATTGTGAGCGTGCATTGTGAGCGTGCATTGTGAGCGTGCATTGTGAGCGTGCATTGTGAGGAGCATTGTGAGGAGCATTGTGAGGAGCATTGTGAGGAGCATTGTGAGCGTGCACTGTGAGCGTGCATTGTGAGCGTGCATTGTGAGCGTGCATTGTGAGGAGCATTGTGAGGAGCATTGTGAGGAGCATTGTGAGCGTGCATTGTGAGCGTGCATTGTGAGCATGCATTGTGAGGAGCATTGTGAGCGTGCATTGTGAGGAGCATTGTGAGCATGCATTGTGAGCGTGCATTGTGAGGAGCATTGTGAGCATTGTTAGCGTGCATTGTGAGGAGCATTGTGAGGAGCATTGTGAGGAGCATTGTGAGCGTGCATTGTGAGGAGCATTGTGAGCGTGCATTGTGAGGAGCATTGTGAGGAGCATTGTGAGGAGCATTGTGAG